>NW_009260066.1:4438116-4478029 GCF_000687185.1 Egretta garzetta
TAAGGGAAAGGTGTAGCCGGGAAAGAGGGTAGAGGGAAAAAGAAGAAAGCTCTAACAGCTAGAGAGGAGAAAAAGTCATTAGTTTCTTATTCCACAACCAATGCTAATCAGGACATGCCACTCATTAAGAAGAAAGATCTCTCCATCCCTCTTACTCTTCTTCTGCAGTACCAAGGCAAAGCTGCACAGTTCAACTCTGTGGGCAAGAAAGGCTACCCCTGAGGCCAAAAAGTGCTGCAGGGGGAAGATGCTACCACCAAGGCCCACAGATGAGCTTGTGGTGGTCAGGAGAGCAAACACAGATCAAGCATGCTGCAAGGAGAGCAAGCACCACCATGGTGCTTCAAAGTCTGGGGACTTTGCGTAGAGCTGCTACACCAAAGGTGCTGCAGATGGGGTGCTGGGATTTCCATTAGTTACACAAGGCTCTTTTAAATCTGTTTGGACCAGGTATCCAAAGATACGCGAAAGCTAAGAACTCACAGGAAGCAAAATTACCAGAAACCCAATTTATCCATGATATTTGCTTTTGATATTTTTAGAGACATAGGAGAAAATTTGCTCTTAACCTTTAGTTTTAATCAATATAAGATGTTCTTAAGAACAGGAGCAAGAAGGAAAAAATAATAAAAGAAATGTTAAGCTTGTAGCACATTTGACATCAGGCCTTTTATTTTCCTGAGGGATAAATATATTTTGTGCAGTTAATGCCTGAGAAGTAGTAGATTCACTGAACCCTCTCAGTTCATAGAAATCTAATTGCTGGAAATATCTTGTGAGCCTGAATCACCGTCATTCCTAGATGAGTTCCTTGCTGCCTGTAATTAATGGCAGCTAACAAAAATAAACTAAGAAAGCGGATTGATTTAATACATTTTTTTCCCAATTAGCCCAAGGAACTCTTTAAGGCTTCCAACCTTCAGAGGAATTGTGTTATCCTTCTGTATGCCCAGGAATGCTCAGCTGGAACATTTGGCTTTTTATGGCCATGAGGCCAAGACCTCGAAGACAAGTACGTTGCTTGTATGCCTGTTCAGTCTTGCTTAGACCTACTGAAGAGGATTTTTTAAAATTCCTATATTTGTTGGGAAAAGTTAGGGATGTGCCCACAAGGATATCACATTACTGGAAAGTTTACTTCTCTGGAACATCACTGAGTTTGTGTTCATTGTAGGAGGAATGGTGAGCAGAGATTGGTATCAGTAGGAAGGTCCAAGCCTGGGCTCTCAGCTGGAGGGGGTGCCTTTATCCCCAAACCCGCCCAGCGTAGCAGAAGGAGTTGAGTGGATGCAGTGATGGAAGAAGGAGGCTTCTTAGGTGGAAATTCATCTGCAGCACCAACAATCTATCATCTCCTGCATCTGCGTTGCCTTACCTTCTGCACCTCCTCTGAAAAAAGGACATGAAACCACCAAGCAGAGGTGAACCAGTAACTGTGTTTCATACTGCATTGTGCTTTGAGCAGTGAACAGATCAAGGGTAAAAATGGAACAGAGTGAAAAAACAAAGCTGCTGCTGTGCAGGGCATGTTTGGAGTTTTACGGCATTGATCTGAGGATGACAAAGAGAAAGCTAAAATGTAAAAATTTGCGTCACATGCTTTCTATTGACTAAAAATGTGTTTCAATGGCACCATTTGGTTACAACCCTTTTCCCTGCCATAAGTCTTGCGTTAGCAACTTTGACCATTTGTCTGGATACAGAACAAATTGGATAAATTCTGGAGTTCTCTCGTTTTATTGTAATAATATAACTGTTGTATTAATACCTTTAATAAGTTCTTACTTAAGTGATCTTCACAAATGCTTCATATTTGAGGATTTAATAAAAATGTTCCATTTAATGGTTCAACCTTATTCAAGCAGGATTTTATGGAGATAGTATATGGTTTCATCTATCAATCTCTTCCTGTGGACATATGGGTAATAAAAGTATATGTATTAGAATTTGTCTTTAATAAGAGCCATATATTTAACCAAGGCAAAAACTCTTAAGAGCGGACAAGTTCATTTACAGATATCAAAGGGACCTATAAAAAAACCTATTCATCTGCCTTAATTATGTGAGTGATGACATGAATTTACTCCCTCTTCGTAAATACTACTTAAAATTTAATTTCAGGTGTTCTGCATGGAGTACATTTAAGAATTAAAGTTCGCAGAACTTACAGCTTCAAATCAATGCAGTCTTCCAACAACCTGCATTAAAAACTTTGGAGTCCTGATAAAGAGATTGCGAGATACTTTTTATTTTTAAAGCATCATGAGAACAATAATGAGTAAGTGAGTGTGAAGAGCTCTAAGTCTTTTGCAGAGTCCCATAGATATCTATATAACACCGATGATAATTCTGGTGACAAGCAGGTGTTGTAAACTCTGCTAAGCTTTATACCAAAGCTTTTTTTCCCTCCCTTTTAATTTTAAAGCTAACTTAGATATTGAACTTAATCAGTAACCAGAAAAAAATACGCAGGGGAGTCAGAAAAAAAGAGACAAGATGGAAATAATGACATTGTTACCACGAGTTAAGATGGACTCTGCCACTTGAGCAGCTTTAGCACAGGTGTAGACTAGAAGTAACTTTTTCTGGGGTCACGTCAACGTGGCTGACATGTGAGGGTGGGATAAGGCTGGAGGATTGTGAATCAAGTTTCTCTGAAAATAGTTGTGTCCTGCCTCCATCCACATAAAGGCAGCATACGTATAGCATGCTGTTTTCAAGCAAGTTATCTATTAGACTTCAGTCAAAACTAATTGAGTAGCCTGATCTACGGTTTATCCTGGTCCTACATGGAATAGTCTGTCACTCTGACTTATTGCAGAGAAAAGCTATCTAACATAAACCCAGCATCTCGACAAGAGCCCAGGCATTTGCCATCCATCCTGAGGGCTTCATTCCTGCCTATGAATGAGACATTTCTGTTCCGGGACTTGCGAAGCAGGTGAGCTGTACAGGATTGCAATCCTCCGGTCTGCTCCGTTGTGTATTTTCTCCTTTCCCCTTGACTCATACAGACCAGTGATCAGACTTCTAAATGTTCCAGAGAGGAAAGTTAAAAGAGGAAGAGGGTGCAGGTCCTCTCTACATTCAGGTATCTGCGTAGGTTCAAACACAGAAGCCCCTTTAGTTTCCAATGGGATGTCATGACCTCCGCACAGAAAGCTTTTAAAACAAAAGACCTTGCACTGGCAGGGACAACACACGGGTCCACAGGCCTTCCCAGCACATATGCCCCAGGCTGGACCCCAGTGCTACTCTTCCAGTGGCACAAGGCTCCTTATTTTCTCTTTATGGTAAAATGGGTATGGGAGGAGGACCACTGAGTCCTCCCAAGCTATGAAGGTGCGGACTCAACTATAACCAGTGTAGAGGACAATTTCTGGAAAAACTGAAGGAAAAATACCTTTCACCCACCCTGTACTTCTTTGGTGGCTGAGCAGCAACTTCTGCTCTCAAGTTGCAGATGTCAGAGAGAAATGGTATCTCTGCCTCTGCTCTTCCAGTTGCAGAAGTGGCTTCTTATCACACAGTGGCAGAGTATCCCTAGTCTGCCTAGAACTTTCCATGTTAATGAATTACTTTCTTCCTATTGTTTTTGTGTGATTACAGGCAAGTTTTTATCTTCACTTCCTGAGTGACATCAGTTTACTCACTCAGCAGTTGCCATTTAAGTTTGCTAAACTAGACGGAAGCTGCAGTTGCTAGGTAGATAATAAAGAAAAAAAAAAGATATTCCTAGGAGGAAACAAGAGCAGGCACACTGTCATTTATTAATGGCCATTTTTAAGGTTTGGGAATTTTGTTTGGTTGATTGGTTGGCTGGTTTTGGTAAATAGACATGTTTATTTAAAAAGCTAATTTTGCTTACAAGATTTTTCTCAGATTAGAGCCCACAAATCACTGACTAAATTTACCAACACTTAAATTCAGCTCCCTTTCTTTTGAATATACAAAAAAAAGAATGCAGAATAGAGAAGAAAGTTTTAGATATTAAGAAGGTAGCAAAGAGCAGTTCCTTGTAGCACTCATATATTGAGAAATACTGCATTTAATCAGCTGAAGATATATCGTAATAATTGTCTAGCTGCGGTAGGACACTAAACCTGCTTTAAAATGCATCATCGCAGTAAGAACATATCACACAAGAAGCTTTCCATGGACAGTAATTTCATATTTTATGAAGCTAGTTGCTATACTTCAGAGAAGCTAGTCTTCATTTAAACAGTTCCTCAAACTAACTCACTAATCCCAGTCTAGAATATAGGTAAAAAAGCATATTTTAAAAGAGAAAAACTGTTGGTCATGAAGCTATAGAATTGCTGTTTTACAAAGGAGACCAGAAAAGAGAAAACACGCATAGAGAATCATGGTCCCCGGAAGATGGAAAAAATACATTTTCAAAGATGTTTTTCTGTCTGCTCATCACTTACCTAAATTTTTAAAAGTCTACCAGCAGACTGTCTAGTAACTGGAGAATGAATAAAACAGAGATATATTCCCACAGAGACAGCTGAAAAATAAAAGAGAAATCTTTACAATACTTAAAACTGTCTGCTTGTGTATTACCACAGTTAATGTCATTACTACATTTTGGCACAGCTTCCTTTCCCCTCGGTCAATATATTAAAATATAATAAGCATCAGTTGGACTCCTGGGAAGTAGACAAGTGGCAGCCAGACATCTGTCCTGTCCCTGTAGAGCAAGGCAGACTTCTAATCCCTTTATTAATCCCCATGAACTAGTGCAGCTCTTGGCCCAAAATGCAGAAATCAGGTGAACTCGGTTTATGTGTTCAGTTGTTGGAGCTGATGGTGAATCATAGAATCATAGAATGGTTTGGGTTGGAAGGGACCCCTAGAGGCCATCTAGTCCAACCCCCCTGCAGTGAGCAGGGACACTGCTAACTAGATGAGCATTAATATGCTGACGCAATACTGTGTTGAGAAATGAGTGGATCCACCATCTTGCAGACGATGACTTCACCAGAGGTTTCACTGGCATAGCTTTCTGGAAAGGTCTTATGCATAAAATTCAACCCGCAGTTGTTCAAACACTTTCAGGAATGTTACCTGAAGTTTTTGTGTTGTCTGTAAGTGTTCGTAAGGCTGCCCTAAAAGTGTTTAAAATAAACAAAGCATTCATGCAGGGAGAGGTGAAGCCTACCTTTTCAGCAACCTAACCTTCTTCCAGTGGCCTGACAGTCTGGGAAAAATCCCTCTGGGATGCCAGGCTGCTGAGTTTATTTTGGGTAATACTCATTTCAGCTGAGTCACATCCAGCCTTTTCCACTATACCTCAGCCTGAAACTGCAGCTACTGCAGATCAGACAGCAAATAAAGTTCAATGTTCATTTTACTGCCTGCCTTCAAAAAAAAATAACCTGGTGTAATGTGTTTTGGTATCTTGACATATCTGAAGAATTGTTGTGACTCGTATTCTTGAAACAGTTGGATTTCTTTCATTTGTTAAAAAAACCAGGAGCTATGAAAATACAGTCACAGTGAGAGTGCAGATTTGCGTAAGTTTTGTTGAAAAGCTCATCCCTTTCAGAAGTTTCAAATCATCCAACACTATCCCTTGCTAAGGCAATAGTATATATATAAACACATATATAGATATTCTAAATAAATTTATCATTAACTTCCCCTTTAACATCAACATTTGGCTTGCTAATTAGACATTATCAACCATACTTCACTGTCCTTTATAAACCTAATACAGTAGTTGTGCTTTTTTGCCAGATAGCTCTATAGGTGTAGGTCTAAACTGTGGTAGAGCAACACCAGAGTGCAGACCATTTTACCATGTTTGTAGTTCCCAGCTGGAGTTTGATGGAAAAGTGATGGCAATAAAGTTCATCCTGTTTGAATAATTGGCGGCAAGGTGGCAACTACCCTAAAACCAAACTTTGGTGTGTGTGTTGCAGCGTCACAGTGGTGTTTATCAGTGTACCAGCACAGTTCTTGCTGGAAACTACTGGCCATCAAGGATAAAATTAACAAAGTCAAAAGACTCAGCTTAGAAAAAGCAAGAGAAAGAAATGAGCATTCTGTGTTTAATGAAAGTAACACACAACATCACAACTCAATCCAAAATAGCTGTTCAGATTGTGAACCGCATTTGGCTAACAAATGAGCACTACTTACCTCTCAGGATTAACCTACATTTTATGTTAAAACTCATTAGTTTAAGAAACAGATTGTACCACTAGGCAGCAAATTAGACATAAGAACAGTAAGACAATTAAATTGCAGTAGATTTCACTCTAGATTGTGCTTTAAAACGTACACTAATGGCCTCCCTCTAATTTCTTTAATGATTGGTTGAGAAATTGCTTACAGACCAGTTGCACTTGGAGACCATGGGGAGCTCATGACAAAAGTAAAGACACAATTCTGTGGGGCTGAGCAATAAACAACCTTTTCCTCACACTTAAGGGTACTCACATTCCTGATGAAATGATATAGTATATTAGAATATATGTTAACACATCTACACTAGGTGTGCTATTTAATTTGATATTAAGGATTTGTGTTATGCTACAGGTTCTTGAGTCTGCTCTAATAACATTTGATGTTAAAACATGTTATAAGCATGTCCTTGTGTGCTCTGTTCAATTGTGGGCACATCTGGAATAATGACGATGGAACATAAAGTCCCTTTTAATGCAAGACTAAGAAATACTAGGAGCAGCAGATACCAGCATCAGGGTAGAGACCCCTTTGTCATCAACCTGTTTTAGATAACAACAGCTCCCATATCGTATAGGTCTTTATGATCTGACTAGGGGATATTTGGTGGTTCAGAGTGAGAAACAGCACGTGTCGTGGAATTGCATCATCTAGCAGCTTCTAGCTCAAACACCTCCATCCTTTTGTGCTAATTGACTACATCTATTTGTGGTAATTGTTTTCTTTTTCAGCAATTGATTTTCAAAAGGGAAGGCTTTGCAGCAGTCATTACAATCAGCGAAGACTGTCACACAGCATAAGCAGGGTGAGGATAGGAAAGTATTTACAACTGGCTTGATATTCTGACTCATCACCAGCACCTTTGTGTCAGACTGCCAAAGGCAATGAATCTTTAATTAAGCCATTAAATAAAGTTGTCTGATTCTCAAAGCACTTAAACTTCTCCCAACTTTTGGAAAATAGGCTTTGGATTTTTGTTTGCAAAGAACATCAAATCAATGTTTGCTCATTTATTAAGATAAAGCACATCAAAATCTATGACAGAATTTAATTTCTTCTCTCACCCTTTCTACTTCTGTAAGTAAAGCCACAGCTTGTCCTTTCCTGGAAGGCAGCATTTCCTTTGCTAAAAATAAAGGTATAGTGTTAAAACAAATGAAGATGTTAGTACTTGGGGGGGAAAAAAATGGTCGTACTTGAATAGTCTTTAATACGTCAGAATGAAACTTAAAAATGACTCTTGGTCATTACTTTGTTCCTTTCAGGAAAAAAATTGAGATTTTTATGGCCAAGGTGTTCCACTTCTAATGAACTTCTGCTATTGCATTGCACCACGCTAGCTACCAATCTGACATTTTAAAATTTGTCAGTTTCCACTAATAGTTTCACTCACAAAAGTAGTAGAAAGTCTAGAACACTTGCAGCAAATTTGCACTTTTCTCCACCGTTTCTCTTTGTCTGAACTCTTTTGGGGGAATAAAAATTTACTTCTAAGACTTAAATGGCTCTCAGTGAGAAGATATTTATTTCAGTTACAGGAGCATAAACTGGTGCCCATAGTTCTGCTGCTTCTTTTGTCACTTGCAATAGGAAAATCCAACTCATTGATACTGAATGTTTCAAAAGGAGACCATTGAGGTCCCATGTCTGGGATTGTCTGGAGCCCCTTACATTGATGCTAATAAAACTAAGAGTCTGTTCAGATAGTTCCTAAGAAATGGACACATTATACAACAGAGAGCTGGTTGATCTGGACAGAGACAGAACAATGTCAAAATAACAAGGATAAGATATGTTGGAAGCATAGCCAAAAGGAAAATACGCAGACTGCTGCTTTACTTCAAAAAGAACTCCAAGTTTGCAGAAACCAGTTAGAGGCCAGTTAAGATGAGGAGTGCAAGAATATTAGCACAGACAAAGCAAGAACAAAAATGTTCAGAAGCTTTACAGCTATGTCTTAATTAGACTTTTTTCTTTGTAGTGCTATGCATCAAACAGTACACACAATACTGCAACTGGAGGCTTCAAAAATAGCTAGGAGGTATTTTAAGAATAAATACTGTTAGCTATGTGCCTTTACTCCTGCTTATGCTTACTTTAGCATACCATCATTTTGTTTAAGTAGGCACAAAAAATCGTTGCCTTAGACTGAAAAAAATGTCTTCACACTGTTCAAAAGAGATAATCTAAGTTCATATGAAATTTGTGGTGATTTCCAAATATTCACACATTTTCTTGAAAACATGTTAAGGAAAACATGGATTTGTGACTTCGTAGGAAGCATCATTCCCAAAGCGAGTCTACAAAATAAATATTTTCTTAATGAAATCTTTGATCCAGATGGGGAAGATCATAATCCAGATGTTCCCTCACTGTACATATGGGCTACTCTTAAGCACAGACATCCTTTCACATTGTACCAAAAATAAAGATCAAGGTAATTTGAAAATACTCAAGAGATGGGAGGTAGAAGGAGGAGGCAGTGGTAACAGAGGCATCACGATTCTCACTTATCTCTAATGAAACAAGGGACTAATTAAAAAAAAACAAAACCAACCAAACAAAAACCAAAACAAAAACCCAAACAAAACAAGCTACCTGGTGCTGTCAGATTTGGCATATATTAATTGCTCTTTAATTTATTTCATTATCACACTTTGGCATACCTCTTAATGGGAACGGGGAAACTACCTTATTCTGATATTCTTGTTTAGCTGGGAAAGAATGAAAAGGAGACTATTTCATATCCAGCCGGTTTAGCTTGTATGCATACAGAGCATTCCCTGAAATAATCAAAATGGAAAAATCTAGGCATAATACCACATAAGACAATTCCTCGCAAAACATTTTAAAGTCAGGCTAACTTCCTAGACAGAAAAGCAGACTTCATAAATTTCTTTTTATCAGCTGTAAAGAAATCTCTGACAATGAACTTCATGCTTAGATAGCTCACTTTCAGATTAAGATTAAGTGAAATAAATATCACCCTGAAATTGTTATCTGCCTTCTCAACTTAAAGAAAATAATTATCAAGAATTTAATTTATTTAGGCAGTCTAATCACACACCAAACTTGACAACTCAACACCTAACTATAGCTATTATGCTTTGCACATATAGGAAATGTATTTATTTTTTTGTGTGCTGCTATTTAAAATCTGGAGTTTTCAGAAGAGCCAGAAGGTAGAAAGTCACCAAGAAACACAAAACTTCCACTTTTTATAAAACTGCAGGGAGAAAGTAAATGATACAAAATTAATTTCACCATACATTAGCTCTTAAAATAACTGAAACATCTTTAAATTATAGGATCAGTACTAATCAGTCAGATGATTAGACTGGGTAAGAAGCTCTAAATCTCTCTGCTCCAAAAATAAGGATTCACTAGCTCCTACCTGAACACTTCAACAGTCGGTATTTATGTTTAGCTAAACTGTATAGTCACATTAAGATACAGCATGTATTCTATTTCCCAAACATTTATTATATTATTTTCAAAATAATTATGTCATAAAGTTGACTGTGTCTCAAACAATGAGCAAACATATACATGAAAGAAATCATATTTGTGGGCTAACTCTTCAACTACCTGTCTCTATGCTTACACAGCCACCAGTGATTGAGTTACAACAGCTCAGCAAGTTACCTCATGCTCACAACTCCCCAGTAAGCTTTAGAATTAAAACAAACCATGAAAGAGGACTCTGACTACTCAAGCCAAATATTTGGTGAAGTCCACAGCAAAGGTTGTACCACCTTTAAGAGTATCTCTCTGGTCCGGACCCTTTAATACCATGTAACTGTGAAATAGTATAGATCAAACCCTGCAAATTAAGCTATTTAAAAATAAATGAACTTGCAGGCTACCATGGATCCAAAGCAGTGGGAGAGAGAACTGGGATAGAAGTGTTCCAAGAACAAAGTCTTTAGATGTTTAAGTACATCAAATCCTCCTCACAATAAAATATGTTTGGATCAATATTCCTAGACATGAGCTTATAATAAATGTTAGGAGAAGCTATCGAACGGGTAAGAAAACACACAAATCAAACCCTTGTAAGTTCCTTCAGTGACAATGTTCTGAATATGTAGTTAGTAGTTTCAATACGCACGTGATTGTAATAGTCTCATTTTTATCACCAGTGTGAAGAGGGAGATGTAATCTGTTTCCGTATATTTCCAAGACTATGACTGCTGTCCATCTGCCTATAAAATATCTTAGTAATGATCATAGAAAAAAATTGTGTTAAGAAATTTATGTTTTGCATTACTGAGTATCATAATCTGAATCATTAAAAATGATCATTCGTGTCAACTATCTAAATTTTTTTCATACGATGTCATTAAGATCCATGAAGTCAGTCCAGCACACATTAAAGTCCACAGAGGAGCTGGCATAGGGATCTATGAGCTTTGGAATTAAGTCTTATGGCAGGTCATCAGGCAAAGGCTGGGAGAGGATCTCTAAGCCCTTATGCACCTTTATGTAAGCAGGTTTTCAGACTGCTGCGAATTTCTTCCAAAGACAAAATGTCTTTAAATATATTTGAATGTAAACTGTGCAGACTAATTTCTCACTCCACTGGCCTCATCAGAAAGATGTGACATTTGCTGGAGAAGAACGAAGGAATACATAGATCTAAATCAGAAACTCTCATTATTTGTGTGAGATGGTACTCCTGCCACTGGTGTCAAATATTTCAGTAAAACATTTAGAGACAAAGCCAAAAAACCCATCACACCTGATACACCTTTCTTAACTTTTTAGATGGAGGTTTTCTTCTGAATGCATCTCAGGCCTGTGTAGGTTATCTGAAATAGTAAGACAGGGGAGAGATAACCTAGCAACCACAATACTTGCATAGTCAAAGATTAGCTGGCCATCCCCAAGCCTCTGTCTGTCTTACCACAGACGGTACGCTGTACAGGTGATATACATAATTCATAAGCATGAGATCATTAGCTCCTTTCCTCCTGGTGAACGGCTGGATCATTGCAATGATGTTACACAATGGGAAAGGAAAGGGAAATTAGGTCGTTTCTATAGTAGTAGATTGTGGGAAAGTTAGGGAAAACCCAACAAAGACACAACAGAGATTGTACTGGACAGATCTAACACCACATGCATCTTTATTGAGGCCATTCACATTGGGATTTAATAAGTTTTTATTTGACACACAGGCTGTATGTGGTGAAGTGCTAGGCTTATAGAGACACTTAAATCTCACCTTTTTCAATTCTTCTGAAGAAACAGGAAATCCATGGAGTAAGACAGAACAGTAATTTTTTTCCCCCTCTGTGTTAAAAAGCCTGAAATGTTCAGCCATAAAAACCTGAAATGTACTTTCAGAAAGGAGGATTGTTACCGGCATTTGGAACCTCTGTGGCTTGAACTGGGTTTGTAGGGCTTTCCAAATTATTATCTTACCAGCCTTCTAACTCAGAAAGCAACTTTTTAAAGAAGTCTTTTTGAAAAAAAATAGCCCTGACAATAACACATATTCACAATACTTTGCTCTTCCCCATAGTCTGCAAATATGTCCAATTATTTCACTTAATTAACTGATGCAGCATAACAACTTCAATCCTTTTCAGCAGTGTGTTCTCTCGTCTTGTAAAGGTCAAGATTAAGTGAGACAGATGTTTGAAAAATGATTCTCTGCAACAATTTTTAGCCCATCTGGCAGCTGTTTACCAGAAATATTTTTAATCTTTTAATTATTCCTTTCTTAATTATGAAAACTAAAATAAACCAGATAACTGGAAGTTATATTTTAAAAAGCACTACATAAGTAAAAATCAACCTTTAAAAACTTCCCTTTAAGCAAGCACTGACATTTCTCTGGAACAACCATACTTCAAAACAATAGTAATTGCTTTCTTTTCACACTCATATTTCACAGAAAATGGCATGTTGGAGCCCTGTCCCATGAAGACTGACATGTGCAATAGTAATGATGAAGTACTACTTATAAGCATCAAATCCTAAAATCGTAATACACTTATCTGAGTAATAAATAAGAAAAGTAAGAATTGGGCCCTACAGAGCCCTTTCCTCTTCAAAATGCATAAAGTATTCTTCTGAACAAGAAGGTAGCTGAAGAGGTTCAAATACAGTCTCAGAAGCATTTTTAATCTTCCTTCTGAATTACTGTCATTTTTCTGATGCAGCAGGAGTGCAGAAAAGTGACTTTTCTCTTGGTGGACCTGTCTCTGCCAGAACAGCCATCAAGACAGCAGCAGAGTCCTGGGAACAGGGACAGTGCAGCTCTTATCGTGAGAAGGATAGTTTCCATGAGACTGGATGTAAAGCGTGGTTATCTTTCTTTCACTTTTTGCTTAACTTTCAACTTTTTCCCATACTGATTTGAAAAGGCTTCTCATGATCTAACAGGTCCACAGCAGACTTCAAAGGCTTCTTCTGGGATAGTCCACAGCATCTGCAGATGCCCCTGTGGACGTAACTGAAATGGTTTAGTTTGACTGAAGAGGTCCATTAATTTAGAGAAGGGAATATAAAGAGACTCTTTTTAAGTTCCTAAATTATTATGGAGCTACAGTGCTTTCCACATGTTCTCCTTTTAATATTCTCCACAAAAATGTCTTGGAATAATTTAACTCCCATGATAGCTGTCTGTTCCCAGTTAATTCATTTGTCTCTGTTAAAGACTCACAGCTAGTAATGCTTTCTCATGCTTGAGAAATTGTAAGGAAAGTGGATCAGGAATTTCACAGCTTCAGGGATGGATTTGCTGAATGCCGTTTGCGCATTGCCTTGCATTCTGTATTCACAGTCAAAATCCAGTGAAGCTCTAGATGTTGAACTTATATTTGGATGCAACAAGAAACTGCAAGTTCAGTAAAGAGTGTGAAGACGATGCAGTTGGCTCAGGGCCATGTGGTTTCATGTTTGTGAATTTTACTTGTTTGCTGACTTTATTTAAAAGACCGTTGTGCTTGTTTGCTTATTAAATGGCTATCTTATCACAGGTAAAAAGATTGCTTCAAACAAGTTCAATTCTTAGATATAATCAAAAGAAGAAATAAAATATACTCTCTAAAAGGAAAGCAGTGCCTGGTATGGTATGTGGCTGCAATAACAACATGTGCTCTTGAATTACAGGCCTTGGGTTCGAATTTAACCTGTTCCTAAAACTATGACTGTCCTCTTTTGAAGAGTTTGTTCTGAACTCTTTCAAATCACCTCTAAAAAAAGGAAGATGATTTATAGTGCTTTGTTTGGTACTTAGGAGTCTCCAGATACATTAGTCATTTCCAATGGAAACACTTGAAAAATCATCTGATATATCAGAGTAATTTGCTTTGCTGCTTTGGTGGTGGACCTAGACCAAACTTCCAACCCATCTTGACATGGGACCAGAAACCTGCACTACTTCTTTGGTCATTCTGGGATCCGTCCACCCTAGGCCATGCCAGTAAAAACATACTATGCTACTACAGAGAGTAGGAATAGATCCTTTTCTTTAGACGTGGATCATACATTGCCTGTGCTTCTTGATTTAAAGAGCATGGGAGTGGGCAGAGATGGACCAAACCAGCAACACAAGCAATTTTTGTCAGGTTGGCAGTCAACTATTACACTGAATTAACAGGACTACCACAGATTAAATTCTATGAGAGTGAAGTAGGCAGAGTCGTTCGAGAAGTCATGCTTTCAGAAAAGCCAGTATATGTAGTGTGAGGAACAGAAGTGATCTGACTGGTTGAATATCATGCAGAAGTGTAATTCAAATATAAATAATACATAGGCTCTTAATTCTTTAGCTATACTTTTTTTTATGGAGTGTGGCAGTGCATCACCTGGATAGAGCCTATATGAAGTTAGCAGTTATTATAAATGGTAAAGTTTATTTCATAACTAATAGAAATATTCCACTCTGTGATGTTTGACCTCATTCCTAGCTCACCACATTGGCTTCTCTTGGCACCTCAAAAAAGCTAAACATGGAACAAACCATTGTGTACTGATTTCTCTACCAGTGCACATCAATTTGTTAACAACAGTTAACAATAAAAATTTGAATTCTTCAACTTGGAGAAATTAGTACACAAAAATGGGAGTGACTTAGACAATGTGGGAAACTTAGGATGCAAGGGATGAAGCCAACAGAATGGCATTGAAGTTATTTAAACCACAGCAATAGATCAGTTGTCTTTGGAGCAATCTTAGTAAGTCCAAAAGAGACCTCAGTAAAAGAATAAAGAATGCTTTCAGTTCTCACTTGGATTCTCAGTCTCATGTGAGTTTCTGATGAAATTCACATCGTAATGATGTCAGGGTACACAGGTTGTGAGTTGTTATGGATATTGATGTCCAGTGAGTGAATGAAGGTTCTTAACTTATTGACACCTCATTAGTCACCCCAGAGTCACCACTCCTAGTAGAAACATAGGCATACTAGCCTTTTCTCTCATTCCAAGAACACCTGTGAAAAGGAAGGGAATAACGAGCCTTAAAGACATTAACATCTCTAATATGGATGTTTCATAGGAAAAATAAAAATAAAAATAGAAGAACCAACTGTGTTTATTTGGTCCTTGCTATATCTCATAACACATTACAATGGAATAGCTTGTGTGCTCTGTATTTCACAAAGTATCTTCAGTGAATGAAAACTAGCACCCTTCACACGGCCAAACATGTGCAAATAAGCACAGCAAAACAAAGAAGGCTCTCAGGGTCCTGAATGATGACTTTGATGTGTTTTGAATGTTGAAAGAAGTGTTTGTCCAGAGAAAGAGGAAGACTGGACAGACGTAATGCAGCTGTGAATTTCCAGGGAGGCTTGATGCATTACAGTTGTAGGCTGGAGAAGAGAACAAGGTGGTGCCACAGAGATCAAGATTAAAGGTCTTAGAGCTGTTTAGTTTGGCTGGGATTCATTGCCAACATGAATGAATACTGCTATTTATTCTAACGGTTCTAGCTATGCTCTGTTTATCGCTGTAACATTTCACTAACATTATTTCCTCCCTTCCCTTCAACTCTCCTTCTCATCCTCTTCTTTTACCTACTTCAGTTCTCTTTAACACCTCACAGGGTATTTTCTCCATTTATCCTCATTTCCCAAAAGCTACTTTTGCCATTTTCTGTCACAGCAGAATCTCTAAGTCAATAAAGTGATCTCACGTATGAGGTCAAATTATAGTGGCCAGTGTAAAAAGTGTTCAAGCCAGGGGTTAGTGAATGAAACCCTTTCTCAGCTCACAAATAAAATGATTTTTTTTTCATAGTTCAGTGTGATACATTTTAAAAGTCACTTGGGAAAGAGATTCTGTACAGGTAGCAATATTCTTCTGGTGCTTCCTCACTCGAGTGGAAAGTTCAGCACTGGAGTAAATTTCCACACTATTATATGTTGGCAACATCATCAAAATCAATGCAATTCCATCCGTAATTTTAAAAAGTGAATTGGGTTGCCGAGCATCCAACCCCTTTTAAAGTATAGATTAATGCTCACATCTTCAAGTTTTATACCTGAAAGATGAATATGAAAGATTGACAGTAGCTATGGCAACAGTTAATTTTGGTGACCAGTCATACAAGCCCAACAACAAATGAACAGAAAATCACCAAAGATGCAGTGAAAGCCAATAATTAACAAAACTTACGGACTGGAATACCATCACACAAACCTTTCAATGAATATCTGTGTACAACTTTATTTTAAAGACATTTTATCCATGGGAAGTTTAGTAAGAAAAGAACAGTACTACATTTTCCTACCATATATTACTTTTGTCTGTGCAAATGAATTTTGGAAAACCATTATGTCTTTTTGTCTTCAGATGTCCCAATAATAGAGACTTACTTTACCTAGGTTTAAATAACCTCTTGCTCAATACAGCATACACATATAAGTGATGTCTTTACTAATAGCATAGCATAGGTTTGTTATGCAGAAACTGAATAAAGAAAAACAGATAAATTATAGTTAGCTCAATTTGTGTATTTTATGTGTGTAGAATGATTTTCAAAGACTTTAAAAACAAGAAAGCAATTTCATTTTTAATTCATTATTTTTTTATTTTTCCCCTGTCTGTAATGATGTGGTCCTCCAGATAAATTACTGGTCCATTACTGGGAAATTATTCTTATTTTCTATTATGGTATTCTTAATTTCAATGATGGCATGACAATAATGGTACTTAGAATATAATACATTGCTAGCATTGCTTTTATTTACACAGTGCAAACAGTATAATACCAAGTACTGATAGAGATAAGGCTTAAGCATTTTGATCACACTGGTCATTAAACGGTGGTAACAACAGACAATACCTGTCCCTTTTCTTGCTGGCACTATGGTGTTGCTCTCAATGCACATGGCACAATTCTTAACCATTTCAGTCTTCACATTCTCATCCCGGAACTTTTCAGTTTGGGAGCATATCAACTTATAGAAGTCTATGTGTTCCTACAGTAGAGACTATTGCAAATGGAAATGAATACTAATATCAATAAAATCAATTTTTAAATAACATTAAACATTAAGTAAGAGTATTATACAGGGTACAGCTTTGTATAGTGTGTTTTAACATAGCTTTGATCTGAACACCAGGGATTTATCAATATGTTTATAGAGTTTTGGCTTTTACTAATATCTACTTAATTTTGATAATTATATTTTTTCCCTGAATTAATCAGTGTGTGGTTCCTTTTCCTACTTGTCTAAGAAGGGGATGGTCTCTAGCGACTTAATTGTTTGAGTGGAATGGAGGAAGCCTAATCCTACTCCTAATTCCCATCTGAATTTTAGCAGATTTGTGCTTCTCCCTTAGGACAGAAGTCAGATCAGAGAGGGGACAGAGTTTGCTTAGAGAGATGTATACCACCTGCCCTCGTTGGCCCTTTCAGAATTGTTCTTTTCTAGTGAAATAAGAGACATTTACCTGTAATATGCATCAGAGCCAAGATTTCAAGAACAGCAGTCCTGCCTCAGGAGCACTGAGTGCTTTATTAACCCAATTTCTACAGATCTGCAACTGGCTCAGAGATTTCAGAGGGCCTCCTCTCCTCCTTGTGCACAGCTCTGGCAGGGAATCAAATTTCCCTAAACTGCTTCTGAATTATCATTATGAACTTTTGCACTTAGTGACTACAGTCATTGTAATACAAGGTCATCATCTGTGGCAATTAATTATTCAAACTGAATTTGCACATCCGTACTGGGTTATGTCTTTTCGCTTCAGGCAGGCTAGTAGAGAACCACTGTAGATGGAAGATACATTTGCTCTAAACAGGTTCTCCTAAATTGGAATTGAAAAGTCTCTTGCCCCTTGATGGAATAAGACTCCTTCAGTTAAGGAAAGATACCAGAATTCAATGGTAATTTTTGCTATGTATAATGCAAGACCTGTCAGCATATACTGTTTTTACTGTAGGGGTTTTTTTTTGCAGGATTGTCACCCATAAGACTCATAATGCAGCCTAGGAGAGACAAGGACAAGGTTTTTTCAGTTAAAGAATATGATTAGAAATTGAATTTCCCAAAGGTGATTATTATATTAACTCAGCCTGGATGATCTTTGCACACTGCTGGAAAACTTTTTTTCCTAATAAACTTATGCACCATAGACAGACCAGAGTGCGTAATAAGAAGGAAAGCCTACTGGCACAACCTTATTTAACCTGAGAGAAAGATAAGATAATGTTTTCCATCAGGACCTCTAAGGACTGTTGACCTTCTTTAGATAGATTTTGCTTGGAAACAGTGATGAGAAACCTTTACTTAAATAGATAGAGAAGAAAGAAATGGGAAGGAGGAGGACATATGGGAGATTACCTACTGGACCTCAGCACAAAACCCCCCAAGAAAACGCAAGATGAGAACACCCAAGAAGTAATTATTTGAGTTAAATCTTAGGCCTCCATGAAGTCAAAAACTCGTACAATTTTCAAATAGTTGCAGGAATCACCTTTGAAACATAATCCTGAGACCAACTCTGCTCTGAGTAGCAAAGTCATACGATTGATTTGGTTTCAGAAAGGCCCAACACATGCATGTAGTTCACATTAACTGAAGTATAACATGCATCCTATATGGATTATTTTGTTAGAGAGATCAATTTAAGTAGATTTTTATTCTTTCATTAAATTTTTATTTTATTTGATTTTAATAATAAGTTTTAAATATAGGAAAGTTTGTTTTCCCATTTTACAAATGGAAACAGGTGACATCTTGCTGACAAAGAGGTCTTTATGCCATTAATTATTCTCTCCAAATAAAGCGAAATAATTTTAAAGACATATTTTCATTTCTCTGTTTAACATTGGTCTAGAAATTTGTGACTGATTGCTGTAACATGTGGTTGGTGCCCTTTGCTGATGAACAGCTGATTGTTGGGGACATTATACTTTTGTAAACAGTTTTCATCTGCCTGTCCCATAAACCAACTGCTTCACCCAGCTGATTAATTGAGCCATTACTCCTGCTAAGTGCTGCTGCCTTTATATCATTTCTGAATGAGCCGTGTTCTCTGTTCTCACGTTTCCAGGGTTTTTGCTTGTGTGCTAACTTTTTGAAGAGGGTTTGACCTGTGATTTGAAATACTTGATGTTTCCTAAGTAACTGGATGGTTTTCGAGACTCAGGCTGTGCAGAGCTTACAGTTTTCACAAAATTTGATGTTTCTCAAAGATTACACTACAGGCTAAAGTGTTGACATGTTTTCAGGAGCAAGCAAGGCAAGTGAAGTTGGTGAGAAAGTATGCTTGTGGGAAAGTGCATAGGGAAAAAGAAAAAGCAGACCTGTGCTCCTGTAATATTGTCCTTAGTTTGTCTGAGTTTGTTGACAGGTCTAAAGTGCAAACACTTCCCAAATTCTGTTAAATACAGGCTTTCTCCGCACTTACAATTTTGTCAAGGAAGAACATAAGAGACGTATACTTCACGTCACCCTCCAGTCTGGTTTCATGTACAATGAAACAGGAGCAGGGGAGGTTTTTGTGAGTCTTGCTGAGCGTGGTTTTGTTTTCTTCTATAAGCCTTTGTGGCTGCTTTTATTTCCAAACTGTTAGTGGTGTTTTGATGCTTTTTGCAGCTAGGCAAGTTGAAAATAAGTTTCCCTCTCCACCGAGCTGTGGTCATTTCATCCAGGTCAGAAAAGGGCCCTGAAGGGCTTTTTTCTCTTTGCCAAGGACAACTGGAAGTCAACACAAGCGTGTCGTGTGTAATGCACAGACAGGAACAAACGCAGACTACCCTCCTCTTCAAGTTTAAAGGGAAGTAAGATCTTGTTTACTGACAGGAGTGGCTAGCAGGGTTGAGTTAGTGAATTATCGCCTCTTTCAGGCCTTATCTTTCCGCCCGCACTCAGTCAAACTTCTGCTGAAGTGAACAAAAGTCATGCCAGTATATTACACCTTTTATGTCTGCAAATTTGTTGCCAGATAGGCACTGTGCAGACTTGGGTATCAACTGTGCTGGCTTCCCCCAAAAGTGAGCCCAGTGTGCAATGATTATGATCTTACACTTCCAGGCAGTCTCAGAAATGTCTAATGTCATCTTTTTTTGTTATTCAGCTTCAGAGAAATTAAATTCTAAAACTTTTGTGCTGAGTTAAAATGTACAGGTTTTCCAACAAAATATTTTTTTTCTGTTATGCTATTTGTCTTTCCCAATAGATATGTTGAGTCTGAGGACCCATATTCATAGAGGTAACTGAAGGATCAAGGTTTATCTTGCAGGAAAGCTGGAGGTTACAAAGTCATTGCAATACTTTCGGTCACCTATTCAACAACTAAGTATCAATGTCAAATATGTCAACAGAAATGAAGGGACAGGGAAATTCTGGTCAGATAGGACTTATCTACTACTTTTATATCAAGGTATATGGCGATCTTCTCTTAACCTACATAGTCACATCTTCGCTTCAAATCAGTGGCAAAATTTAGCATCCATGTGTGTTTTCAATACACAGAAGTCAGTTTATGCAAGGTAATCAGGTATTAATTCAGTATTTTGACAGAATTACTGTAATTTGTGGAAATGTTGTTATGATAAGTGCTTAAAATACTCATCCTGAGCAGGCTACCAGAGGAGCACTTCATAAGGTAGCAAAGTGACATAAAATAAACACGGAAAATTGTTTCATGTCATCTCAGGAGCCAGTTAATGTACTGTCATTAACAGCACCACAAAAAATTAGACAGCTTAAAACCTCAATGCCTCACTTCAGTTAGCTTAATAATTCGATGGGGCTACACACTTTTAAATTCATTCAGGTGCCATTTAGACTGGAAGGAAAGAAAATAAGCTTTTATTTTTAATTAGAAATTTATGAACTGACTATAAACATGACACTTAAAGTAAGCATTTATGGAAACACTTTTCCAATGGAATTTGATCCAAAACCAGTCAGAATTGATGGGCGTCTCACCAACACCTTGGAGAGGAGGCCAGTTTTTTGCCTGTACCTTCTGGCAGAAAACACTGGGACAGTCTGAGGGATGGAAGAATTTCATGCGCTTTATCAGGGATGCTGAAAACTGGGAGTAGCAAAGTGTTTAGGAATGAATGTCAGTCTTTGCTCCTCACTGGCTCATCAGAGCAGCAGTGTGCTTGGGTCCCACCTTGTAAAGCAGTAAGCATAATGAAGACTGGCAGGAATATACAGTGGAAATGATGCTGAAACAGAAAAGCACATTATAAGAGAAATAATAATTGAAAGCGCAGTAGGCACAACACAAAATCCTGACATATCTAGGTGTCTGCTGGTGGAAAGGAAAGTTATCGTAAGGTTATTCTCTGAAAGCAGGGGCGATGTAGAGGCTGTTGTTGTCAATTGGTTCATATGAATGGTTTCCTTCTAGCAAGCAGCTAAATTATAACTATTCCTGGGCTTATAAAGCTGTTGAAGGAAACAAAATCAAAAAGATGCAGTTATGTGCTCTTCACAGTAAGTACCCAAATTATTCAGAACAAGGAAAACAAAAATGACACAATGAAAATGTCCGAGAAAAGATTAAGGACTTTAAATTTATTTACTCTAGAAACATAGCACACCCATGTGAGACACGTGATCACAGGCTATGAATACTTCCAATTTAATAATGAGAAGGGGAATTATTTACCATCTCTGTTAACAGAGAAACCTTGCAGTTTGCAGCGAGGAAAAGGCCTAATGTTAAAGATTTATTATTAGCTTGAGAATCATGTTTCTCTCTGAAAACTTAGCCAATGCTATTGACAGTGCTCTTCACTTCTGCAGTGATATTTATTGTAGCCCTGTAACCCAGGGAATATAGTACCGTTAGTGCTAGTAGCAGTCCACAGGCTTTTTAGTGCATTTGCAAGGCCTCAGGACTGAGTCATGTCAGGTTTGCTTTGCTTCATTTTGTCTTGGCCTGCCTGGAGCTTTGGTTTAACCTGGTTTAGCTGTAACAGCAAT
This sequence comes from Egretta garzetta, assembly GCF_000687185.1. Classification (NCBI taxonomy): domain Eukaryota; kingdom Metazoa; phylum Chordata; class Aves; order Pelecaniformes; family Ardeidae; genus Egretta; species Egretta garzetta. The sequence continues at coordinate 4,459,721 of NW_009260066.1, forward strand.
TTTCCTAATGACCAGGTGGCTATGGCCAATTTGTTTTACTTTTGCTTATCTTTGTACAGTGCAACCGCAGCTTCTGTGTAAGGTGGTAGGAAGAGGTAGTTATTTTGTGAAGAATGAGATGGTTATTACTCTAATGCAGTGTAGAAATTTATGACTGTGTGGTGTGGTGCAGAGGAGTGCAGGGACAGTAGGAGAGCAGTGGAGATGGAGGATGCGGCGTAGAGAAGTCACGGGGTGGCACGAGAAAAGGCAGAGACTGGCATTGGGGATCCAGGGCTATGAACAGCCCATTCATGGTCAGTTAAAGAAATGCAGCCCAGGAGGTGGACAAAACCACTTCTGGGGTAACAAACAGAACAAGCCACTGTACTTAACATAGGTAAAACTCATCATATGCAATGGATTCGGAGCTAACGTGGGCTAGAAGACAAATGAAGAAAGAGCAGGGCATGAGAGCATGTTACAAAACATGCAAAACAGCTTCCCCAAGGTGAATCAAAAAATCAGAAAGGTGAGGAGGAAAAATAAAGCTCATCATATTGAAATAGTATTAATATTTTTTGTAACTGAGATTTTTATGTAATAATATCCTTTATTTTATTTTCCTTTATATGTCCGCAATGATTTAATCTAGGCTAATCATAAACTTTTAGATTTACTATTAAGACAATGAACATTTCAATTATAATAATAATAAATTATTATCTTTATGTTTGTGGTGTTTTCCCTTCTTGCCTGTGACAAGTATTATGAGCATTGATAGCAGGGTAAAAAAGATATTTACTTATTTTAATGCTTTTAGTATCAGGACATGCAATATACTTATTATTGTATGAAAGAGAGAGAGTTCTTAAATTACTTTCAAATAATAAATTGCATCATTTCAACTGAGTATCAGTGATTGGGGGAAAGCAGCAGCAACTGAGCCAGGGAGGTATTCAACATCTCATCTGGATTTATACTTAGAAATGAGTTAGATAAGACATGAGGGGCAATGCTACAGGGAATCGGTCTGAGCTGTGTTATAAAATGCAGAGGGAAACTTTTTCAGGAAAAGAGACTCTCAGCTGGGATCCATCAGCTTTCACTGGAGCTGTGCCAGGATACACCCACCAGCTAAGAGCTTGGTTTTGTAAGATGAACATGAGACCGGGGCTCCACTTCTCTTAGATCCTGTCTCAAATCTCTGAGTCCTGGAATTTGCCAAGGGCTTCAACGTGTTTCTGTTTCTACATTTCTCTATAAAACCTACACTTGTTTACAAATCCTACAAATCCTAGGAGATGGAGGGAAGTTTGGGCAGTCAAGCAGTGGGTAGCCTGGGCGTAATCGTGAGTTAGTTGTAGATTTGCTGATTCGATCAATGCACTCTTTCTGCTCTGCTACCTGCTCCTCTAATTTAATTTCCACGGGCCTAACCTTCTTGTTCCCAATACAGAGAACGCGTTTGTTTTAGCGTGAGAAAGGAGGCACTTTTAAATCTAGTGCTGATTGTATCGAAGCAGATTCCGCAGTGCACTTTGGGCAGCACGTACAAGCAAAATAATCCACTACTTCAAGTCCTTGCAGACGAGGATGCTTGCTGCCTCTCTGTGCAAAACCAGACATGCACTGCAGGAGGGAGAGGTCCAAGCACCAGCTCCTACTCCCGGATCATCTGCTGCTGGGAGACCAGAACCTGAATAGGATTTATAACCTGTCAACACTGCTGCTTTTAACTACAGATTTCCACTGTCTGCCTAATCAATGGATATTGCTGTATTATTTTGGTAGGGGGCATGTGTCTGGGATTTCTGGCCTTCAAAAAGCCCTGTCAGATGAAATGCATATGAGCATCCTCCTCCTGCCTCACAGAGAGCAGAAATTTGGTGTTCTTGGAATGTGTTGGGCATACCGAGCAATTGATCTGAGGCAGCGTAACCAGCTTTCTTCATGATGAATAAAAGCTGCCAGAGCTGTTGTGTCTTTTGCAGAGACCAGCCTCAGACCTACAAACCGCCTTCAACACCCAGCCCCTCAGGGGGAGCAATGCCTAACATGTTGATCCGGGCAGCACTTAAGAAGGGAATTGCTGGAAATAGAGCATTATCTGTCTAAAGCTCTGTCAGGAACAGGCAGACAGAGATCTTTGCTGGGTTTAGGTCCACTTGTAAAATAAGCAGGAGTTCTGAGGATCTCAATTTATAGGCTAGCACAAAAATCCTACCTATACCTCAGAGTAGGTATCTAACTGTTGTGGACGGTGTTAGACATTGCACTGTTAACTTGGTCTAACCCATCAGGCATGAGTGCAAAAAATCTCAGTAAAACGGTCAGTATCAGAGACTGGGTATACACTCCCTGTTTTTCCTAATAAGACTACAGTCAATTCTGGTTTTGTAGTTTACAACATCTGTTACTATATTAGCACCAAATTATGCTGCTCACAAAAAGCACCCTAGCTCTCAAACTGCCTATGCCAGAACTACTCATAGCATTTTTGATTAATTTTCACAAGCTGTTTTTATCTGAAAACCAGTAACAAAGGTTCAGTACCAAACATTTAGCACTCAGTCAGTAATGTGCTATCTTAAACATCACTGTGAAAAACAGAGTGGGGGTAGGGGGCCGGGATGTTTACTTTAATTTCATTTCAATGCTTCTCAGTGAGCAGCCTAAGCCTCTCGGAAAAATTCCAATCCTGAAGCAGCCAAGTGGGCCGCTGTGGGTCATCATATCAATTCTGCTTCGCAACGTTGCTTCTTTGTTTGGTGTCATTTGTGTGGTCCTTCTCATTAAGTCACCAGTGAGGTGCAAGACAAGCATACAGCAAAAAGTTGCTGCGAGTCTGGGAACAGATCCCCTGAAAAGGCTTTGTCTGCTCACATCCTCCCCTTTATTGATTCTTTGGACCAAACTTGGTTGTCTTCTGGTGCTGTATGGGTTTTGTGGTCTCACAGTGACTAATGCCCACCATCTTGTTGCGTGATGCTTACTGTCACTCACAGCCAGCTTCATTTCTGCCAGTCTGAATCTCTTCTGGTACCTCTGCTCTGCCTCAACTCCTTCTGATAAGCAGTTCACATGCTGGGAAATGAGTGGGTAGAAACATGCCCTCAAATGGAAGTTAGACCTGAACAAGGATCTCTGGTGAATTGAGAAGGGCTCTGCTTCACACAGCACTGCTTGAGTTTCTCTCCTGTGGAGAAAAGTGATTCATCTTGAGCAGATGATCACTACATTCCTACTAGATTTGAGAACCAAAGCAGGAACTAGATGCTGTCTTTCCAGATACTTTTATCTACATATGAGGTTAGTTTTTGTATCCCAGTGAAAACTTGAAGCTGCCAAAGGAAAAAAAAAAAGAGCTCTGGGTCACAGTATCAGGATTACAATGGCTTCAGAATCCAGGTTTTGAATTTTGATGGAAGCAAGAATAATTTAGGATGGGTTAAAAGATACAGAGACTAGAAATTGAATGAATTTAGGAAATATACATTGAGTGAGATCAAGAGCTAAAAGTAGACTTTACAATGGATATCAGCATCCAAATTCAAACGGAGTCCAAAGGTTCTTTTTGCCAGCAACTACAAAGCCTGCTAGATGCCTACAAGAACATAGTACTTTCATTCTGAATAACCATATTTCCTACAGCCAAAATTAGGCTTCCACACATGCTCTGATGCTTTCTCATTTGAAGAGCTAAGTACCTAGTATCCAAGGTTATCCATATGCAAGGTGGAAGGCCACCCAAACCTAGCTAAGTGCATCAGAGACCCGGATTGGTAGAGATGCTCATATTATGCCTAACTCATGGTCTCTTACTTGCTCTTCTCCTAACCTGATGGCTCTTGCATTCCTGAACTGAGAGTGGCCAAACTTCAAAAGGAAGACAAGCCATGCACAAGCCTCCTTGGAGCTTGGCGCTTAAGACGATCTCCAGTAAAGGGGGCTTTCACTGCTGTTAAAACAGAAAGCCCCATGCCAACACCTGCCATTTCCAAATGTTCTAAAAATAGCAGTTGCATGAGATCACTCCAGCATCACTACCTCTATCACCTGGAGGTATATGCTATAAAGAGAGGTACCTCAAGTGTATTTAGGCTCCTATTGGTGCTCTATTCTGTATTCTGGGTAGACAATGACCATGAAGTCAGCGGTTTTTGGGAGTTCAGATGCACTCCTACACTTAGTACTTTCTACTGGCTGCCCCTAGGCAGTTCCCATCTGAATACATCTGCATGAATCTACATTGCCTATTCAGTCATTAGACACGTTCATTATGAATTACACTTCAGACTGCCTAAAGTTCATCTTTATGCTCAACTCTTTCATGGAGTTGCCCTGCTGGTCTAGGTGCTAGTTTTTTTAGGAACTGTGAAACCTATGTGAAGGTGTCCAGTGTGCCCATTTCATTTAAATGCCTAGGTTCCTCTAAAGATCTGATCCTTACGACTTCCAGTGTTCAGCATAACACAACATAACAATTCTTTTGCCCGACAGCATTGTCCTCTCTAACTAGCATGAAATTTTTCTATCATCTCTCTCCTTTATTTCTCTTCTCTTCTAAACTCTTTCTCTTCTAAACAGACTTGTCGTTTTGGCCTTATCTTTGGCTAGAGGTTAGGAAAGCTCTTCTGTCTGATGTTGATCAGTCAGCAGGGAATGCTTATAGCATCAGCTAGCCAGCCTCTACTTTACCTCCCAAGAAACAAAACAAGAAATTCTTCAAGCCAGCTTCCCACAGCCTGGAGGGCCTGGGATTTACAGCTTGTTTGAACTCTCCCAGATGGTAACGCACCAGGCTGCTGCAACACCACACTTGGTGGCTAGTCCAAAGGCACTTCCTCATACTGATTTATTTGTTCTCTCAATTTCAACAAGATTTTATGTTTGTGTCTCTCTCTCTGCTCTCTTGCATTTTTCAGCCAGTTCCAAAGACTGGCCAGTTTATGCTGTATACCATTCTTGTCCACCTAGCAAAACACATAAAATCTGAAAAACAAACCCCATATGATCAAATGGATCAGGTCTACTTGATATTTCATGTTGATTAGCAATGAATGACCTTGCAAAGTTTAACCAGATCCAGTAAACATCTTCTCAGAACTCTCTGTGTTATTTTACCCCACATACTCTAGTTTGGGAGGAAGAAGGAGTAGAAAAGCGTGTGCAGAAAGCTTTCCTGAGGGAGGCAGACTATCAGGTGTGCTCTGTGAACCAATAGCTCTGTGAATAATAAACTGGTTATCTACAAGTAAAGGCATATATAAGTCTATGCCTGGGTACTTGACTTCACCGTCCTTGCTTTGGTAGGCTTTATTTAGTTGTGATGTATGCAGTAGTCATAACAGCTTTGGAGCAAAATCATTTGTGTCTTAATTATATGAAGCATGCTGTTCAGAAATAACTCAGCATACAGAGTTTGCAAAGCACTTCAGATCTGCTTTTTGCTCTTAGGATCAGTCTGGCATTAAAAAAATAAAGGAGATAGTGTGTGTGTATGTGTGTGTATTTATATAAAAATAAATTATCATACAGCCTTTTCCTGCACAGTTCCTGATAATTCCTTCAGTTTTAATGCATTAGCAAAGAAAATGAGGAAGTGACTATCAAAGGGTGAAAGGATAAATGGCAATCCTTTCAACTCAATGAGGCGTCAGGAAACCCCATCATCTGCACAGTTTAGTTTTGTTTTGACAGTCTCCTGGGAGGCTCTTGAAGAACACTGTTAGGTTGATACCAGCCTTATCACAAGGAACCAGGACAATAGTTTGGAAGAACAGAAGCAAAGCCAGAATATATTTATGAAGGAAGAAAATGAAGTGAAAGGAAGCAAAAACCTAAAAAAAAAGCTTTCAAAGAAGGCTTTTCAATAAAAAAGAAGAAAAAAACCTGCATTATTTCATTGTAGTACGCAATTTGACTCAGAATGTAGATTCCATGTATTATGTGTTGCTGAATTCAAATATATTCCCTTATCTACTAATGAAATCATATGAAAAACGGCATAAAGGGAGACAGAAATATTGAACGGAAATTTTCCAGATGTATCATGCAAATTTATGGCTATTAAAGTTTGTTAAGAATGTTTCTAAAGTGAGTTCTCCATTTCACATCTTTGTTAGAAATTTTGGGGTTTGTTTTGGTTTTGGTTTTTTTTTTTTTTAAAAACAAGAACTACCTAATTTACCTATTTCCTATGCCAGTCTACAAGAGCCCTTCTCCTTCTTCTCTTTCATTCCTTCTGGTACTGTGTGACTAATTTAGATGTCTCTGCCTCTGAAACTCCACCTACAAGTACCAAAAGTCATGAATTAAACGACCCTTTCAAATCTCATTGTGCCTTCCAACACCCTAAAACATTTGATAATCCACCTGAGGATGACATCTTCCTCATCCCTTTGTAAAACAGCTAAGAAAGTGTAATTTTTTTTCAGGGCAGGGATTAGGACAGAGACAGAAAGTTTTTTTCTTTCATCAAGTATGAAATTCAACTAGTAACAGAACCCAAAGGTTGTCATGACTTTTAATGATAAGGTCTCTCTCCATCACATTTCCCTAGACTCTGTCAACAAAGTCTTCCACTGGATTTCACTCAAAATGAAGAACTCTATAGAGTGTGTGACAAGTAGTACAGAGGAAGCAGTTGTTGCCACTGGATCACCACCCTGTTTAGCACATAGAGGATCACCATCTGGGTCAGTCAGCTCCTGGAGAACCAGCTATACACAGTACCAGAAATCTACTCCTTGCCCTGAGATTCCTACAATTGCTTGCTTTAATGTAATTCCCCAATGAATTTCTCATATAAGGTCTGGGTTTTAATTGAAGTACTGTATCTCATCTCTCAGATATTTTTAAAACATTTTTTTAGTATTGTAATATATTTTGTTTGTTTGTTCTTGCCATATGATCTGCCTAAAGCTATTTCTTCTTTATTGTTAAACATAAAATCTGAACAAAAGTTATTTTCTCTGCCAAAACACTCATTTCAAGACAATTGCACTTTTGCATGAGAAAAAGCTGTAGGGGATTTTCCCCATGAACTTTGAGTATCTTTCAAATCTTGAGACTGAGAACAGTTCACCTATAAATCTAGCCACTATCCTGTTTGATTAAAAACTGCATTTTTTAAATTAAATTGCTGCAGTAGGTAGGCTGTAGGACATTTTAGTTTCTATATATCCATGCATAATCTCCACTTTGTAAATCTCACCTCTCTTTTCCCTTCTTCAATAATTTGACAAGGCATTTGTTCAGTATTTAAGCTGCATGTCTAATGGGAAATATTGGGATTTCCCAGTTGGACCAAACCCAAGACAATCTAGTCTGGTATTCTACCTCCAGAAGTGACCTTTTTCAGGTGAATGGGAACAATCTGCTAACCATACAAGAATTTCTCCTGCCTCCTAAGAGAGCCTGGTTTAAACCCTGACAAAATACATAATATGCCTTCCACTAAATACCTGTTAGCAGAATGAAAACTTTAGTAAATATTCTGCTCTCTATGAAGTAATTTCATGGACTTCTGATGTTTTGTTGCAGCAGTATATACGAAAAAAGTGTTGTTTATTCCCACTTTACCACATTAAATGACCTCATTGTTCTTGTGGTTTAGGACAGCAGAAGTTCCTGGTCTACCATCTCCAGCCTGTGTTATCTTACCTGCCTTTATTATCTATATCTTTACCTAAACCTATAGCTGTATCAATGTATCTACTTACGCCACTTACTCATTTTATCTCTTTCTAAGTTATTGCAACTGCATTACCCAAAGTAAATATATGCACACTCAAATGGCTAATCATAGTCATTTCAATCCAATGTAATCAGTGACTGCACTTACAAACAAAATTCCAAGATAAACTTAATTTCTTTTCAAGTGCTAAATTACCATACCTTAAATAAATGTTTTACAAATAGCGCACCTGGAATCACTGAAAGTATTTAAGGATTTTCATACCTATGTTTAAATCAGCACTTCCTACTCCCCTCTTACAGCTGTACACCTTGGCAAATGTGTCTCTGTTGCTAGAAGGAAAACTGCCTACATGAGCAGAGAGACTGGTAGTGACCTCCAGTTCACCAACGGTTTGGAAAGTGAAGGTCTCTTTGCCCATAATGATGCAAGTGAGACCTCATAGCCTTGAAAATAAAGGTGTGAATTAAAGATGGAAAAATATCTTAAGAGACTTATTTTGCCCCAAGATCTTTCATTACAGACTTCAATGTTCGGAATAAAAATACTAATTAATTGGTCAACATATTAGGTTAATAGCCTAACTGGATCTGCAAAAATATTTTGTCAGCAAATGTGCAAAATACCATCAGACACAAAAAAATCCCTTGACATATGAAGCCCATTTAAATGCCAAAAAAATTCTTTAAAATTAATTTAACACATAGTTGTGAATTTTTTTTTTGTTTTTTTTTTTTTTTTTTTTTTTTGACTGGTGTTTAGAATTTAATTACTTCAGTGAGTGCTTCTGTTTCTTTAGTTGGCTGCCTTACCAGGTGCCTGGGGAATGGTCCTTACAAACAAAATCATGCTTTGTGGAGCTTTTTTTTCTTAGTATATAGGGAGGTTGAGGCTTTGGAGTGATTGGATTTCATGGTTACAACTAAGTTAAATTCTAAAATGTTACACAGCAACTCTTTATATTTTCTGTTCAGTGTGCAGAGGTTCTTTCCAAGGACTACTTAACATATTCTACAATATTTCCAGAAACTCAACAGACTCTACAATTGTGTTAGACATTATGAATTAAAAGGGCAATTAGAAATAGAACACGTTTGTGCATATTATATACTTTATTTAATACTTTGTATGCCTGTAGCAAATGGGGCATACAAAGCTTGGGAGGGTATTTAAATTTTTTTGTCATAATGTATTGACAGCAGGGATGTTGTTTGCATCTGTGACTTAATGAAAAGGAAAAAAGCCCAAAGAAGTATTTTCATTTTAACACTTGTGTAGTGTTTAGGAACGGGGTGAATAGTCTGTGGCTAAATAGTGCCAGTGCCATAGGTTTTACTTTCATTACAATGTCTTGACAGCAGAAACACTTAACTACAAATTGATAGAGAAACAAGCAAAGGACAGGAGAAAAGTGTGTGCCTGAGTGTTCAAGCACCTAGGTACAGATTTCATCTTACTGCAGGATATTGCCATTTTAAGCAGTTTTTTTCTGTGGAATCTCAAAATGCAACAAGCTTTTGATACTTCTAGAGCAATCACATTTTAAAATTTTGCTTTATGTGTGTGTGTATGTTCCCTAATGATATCCATGAAGCCTCCCTCCTAAACGACCTCATGGGAGTTTTGATAAGATAGCCTGTCACTGAAAAAATATCAGCAAGGGGAATGAAGGCAGAGCCTTACTAAATCAGAACGACATATAAAGGCACGGAGTAAGGCAGCTTCAATAGACTAACAAATTAATCACAAAATAGTGATAAGACATGAAGAATGCTCATAGCTTGGTTTGGATAAGGATGTACAAGAGTGGATATTTATCAGTGTTGGAGATATGTATTAAGACCTCCATGAAGAATTATGGTCTTCTAGGATGTTTTCTCTCCTGCTAATATCTCCTTCCTTCCTTCCTTCCATGCTTCCTTCCTTGCTTCCTTCCTTCCCTCCTTCTCTCTGATAATTTTTATCATCATCGGTGATTGTGGGAGAGCCAGCATACCAACTGCATATCAACATGGTGAAATTAATCCCTAATTTACCTCTGACTTGTGAGGAGTCTCAATATTTTAGGGATTTACTGAATTTATTGTCATACAGGTTTCTCAGAGACTCAGAAAACTTGAAGAAAAAAAAAATCATGGTACTGTATCATTTACATTCAGATCAGTGTGAACCTGATGTGATAAACAGATCACAGAAGCCTGAATCAAAATGTTCCAGCAGCCAGAAAGGAGAGAAATACACTCACCTCTGAGGAAATATCTCTCAAATGAAAAGATTTTTTAATAACACAGATTTTTTTTCAGGGATTCTGCAGTGCGTAAAATAAGTGTAATTTCAAAATGTATTACATATTCATACAGCTGTATCGAGGTGTCCTGGCCAAAAAGGAAAAAGACACAGACAAGCTCAGGGGCAGCTAATGCACTGATACAAATGTAAGAAGAAAGGTGGGGATGTGAAGCCATACACTCACAAACAATAGCAATAACAGAGGAGGAGAAGAGATAATATAGTCCTCCTCAGCCTGCTTCCAAATCTGCATCTGGACAAGATACACTCTGTACTGTATGTCGTTCACCCATACATCCACAAATAGGAAAGAATTAATTATTTTTATTTTTTAATTTGGCATTCCGTGTTGCAGACCAGAATGGTGCTGTGTACGTACCTCGCTTTTGGTTTATCGCTCTAGCTAAATTTCATTCCAGTAGCACCTAGCATTGCAAACAGAAAATAGATACTCACTGCCAGCCTGATACCAAACTGTATTTGAGAAAACTTACCTGTGATTTGCATTTAATGGACCAGAGTGCAACCACCTTTACCTTCCACATGAAGGTTAAATGCCTCCTATTCCATAAGCTACCCTAAAGTTACAAATCTTCCAAGCTTACCCTCCCTTCTTTTAAGCTGGCAAGTATTTCTCCTTGTTGATATTCATAGAATCACAGATTAAGCGTCGCTGCAGGGGCAGCAAGGGGTCATGTAACCCATCTCCTCCTTTGAATTCTTCTGCCATCATTTCTGCCAGAGCTGTCTCTCACCTGATCAGAAAACCTCCAGGGATGAGCGTTCAGCAGTGTCCCTGTGCAATCTAACCCATCCCAGAGCTCCACGGTGTTTATCCTCAGGATTCACCTCATCTGCCACAGTTACACCATCACCTCTGTCCTACACATCATGGAAAAAAGAGCAATAGTCCTTACAATAATACAGTTGTTGGTACAATAGTTCTCTTTCCTTATTTCCTGTTTATTTCAGGTATGGTTCCACCCAAGGCTGTGCTCATGGTGTGACGTTGAGCTTTCTCACACCCAGCCCATGCTTTTCAGGTGTATATTCCCAGTTTCATGTTTTTAGCATGCAACCACATCAGGTTTTGTTCCAAATTAGCCGGCCATGGGCGCTGGCAGCCCAGAAGCCAACCCTAGCCTGGGCTGCATCAGGAGAAGCATAGCCAGCATCGAGGGAGGGGATTCTGCCCCTCTGCTCTGCTGTGGGGAGACCTCCCCTGGAGCCCTGCGTCCAGCTCGGGAGCCCTCAGCACCAGGAGGACATGGACCTGTTGGAGCGGGGCCAGAGGGGGGCTACTAAAATGGTCCGAGGGCTGGAGCCCCTCTGCTCTGAGGCCAGGCTGGGGGAGATGGGGGTGGTCAGCCCGGAGAAGAGAAGGCTGCGGGCAGAGCTGAGTGCGGCCGGTCAGGGCTTAAAGGGGGCCCAGAGGAAAGGTGGGGACAAGCTTTTTAGTAGGGCCAGCTGGGACAGGACAAGGGGGGATGGTTTTAAAGTAAAACAGGGTAGGTCTAGACTGGATCTAAGGAAGAAATTGTTTACAATGAGGGTGGTGAAACCCTGGCAGGGGTTGCCCCGAGAGGTGGTGGAGGCTCCATCCCTGGGAACATTCAAGGCCAGGTTGGATGGGGCTGTGAGCAACCTGATCTGGTTAAAGGTGTCCCTGCTCCCGCAGGGGGGTTGGGCTGGGTGACCTCTGGGGGTCCCTTCCAACCCAAAATGTTCTACGATTCTATGATCAATACCCTGTCATACACAAGTTTTTCTGGGACACCTCACTCCTGGATCTCTGATATTCACCTGGACAGTCTTGCTGAGGGCTTCACCTCTTACAGCACCTCCTCAGAGACCCTGGTTTTGTTACCCTCCCAACACACAGAGGTTGCTGCTGTTCCCACTCTTTTCCTTTTCTTTTGAAAACTTCCACACAGCAGCAATAAATTTGTCATTTATTATTAATGTTCTTTCAGGCATTTTGGCAGAAATAATTATACAGTGTTATGTGGTTGCAGAAGAAGAAAATCGTTGCTGTAAACAAAATGTTCAGCCTGGGAATAGAGGGGTTTACCTCACTGTAGGGAATATTTTGCTCCTCGTGTAGACCTCCCTGTTCAAATACCTAATCTTCTATTTTTACGCTCAGAAAATTGCAGCTATTGAAATTATGGGAGCAGTCGGACTTTTTTATAATTGTTTTGTTTTTTTAATAGAACCTGGCAAAGGGGTTTGGTGATACAGGTATGGGTGGGAAGGCAATACTGAGTCTATAGGCCTCACTAAAATTACAGTGAATTTGAGAGACATCTCTTTGTCAAGGTAAATCATCAGATGCCTTCTGAGACAAAATTCTGGCTGTTCTATGCTGCTGGACACAACCACTTCTCCTATAGGACCAGGTGTGCTGGTTTTGGCTGGGATAGTTAATTTTCTTCATAGTAGCTGGTATGGGGCTTTGTTTTGGATTTGGGCTGGAAAAAGTGTTCATAACCTTCGGATGTTTTGGTTGCTGATGAGCAAGGCTGACACAGAGACAGGGCCTTTGCTGCTCCTCACGCCACCCCACCAGCGAGCGGCTGGGGGGGCAAAAGCTGGGAGCTGGGAGGGGGGAGATACAGCCGGGACAGCTGACCCCAACTGACCCCAGGGGTATTCCAGACCGTATACCATCATGCTCAGCACATAAAGTTGGGGGAAGAAGAAGGATTGGAGATGTTCGGAGTGATGGCGTTTGCCTTCCCAAGTCACCATTACGCGTGATGGAGCCCTGCTGCTCTGGGGATGGCTGAGCACCTGTCTGCCCATGGGAAGGAAGGAAGGAATTCCTTGTGTTGCTTTGCTTGCTTTTGCTTTCCCTGTTTATCTCCACCCATGAGTTTTCTCACTTTCACCCTTCCGATTCCCTCCCCCACCCCACAGCAGGGGGGGGAGAAAGCGGCTGCGTGGGGCTTAGTTGCCAGCTGGGTTTAACCATGACACCGAGTCACCAAGAAAATGCAAAATAAAGAGATTTTTAAGAAGTGAAAAAGAAGACAATATCCCTTTTGCTGTTACTGACTCTCATTTCATGATCATAAAATCAGATTCACTGTTCTGAGCTATTCTAAACTAGGTTTTGTTTTTCTTTTCCCAATACAAGCGGCTAGAGCCACAAAAGCACCATTAGGTTATCCATCTCTTCCTCCACCTCCTGGAAATGCAGGAATATTGTTTTTATCCTTCTGAGCATTCAGTTAGCCGTCATTAGAAATGGTTCCAGGAAATTAGAATTTCCGCACTTAGAACAGTTGATTACCAAAAGTGCATTTTTACTGTTCAGGCTAGGTTATAAAAATGATATTCTTTTCCTGATATTTTCTCTCAGGTCTTGATTCCTCCAGAAAACTAGCCCTTTCCAAGAAACTCAACTCTGCAAGAGCCTTACACTGCGAGCTGCAAGGAGGCATCATAACTTTAGGATGTCTGAGTCCCTGCCACATCATTTACATGGAAGAATAACACAGTGTGTTAACCAACCATGTTAACAGGCAAGTTAAGAAACAGATAGGCAACATTGCAATGAACACATTACCCGTTCTTTTGCAAGGGAAAAAGAGTGAGAAAGCAGCCGCTTTCATCTTACATGGAGCAGGGATGCTGCCAGGGGATGCTCCTGCTGTGCGGGGAAGATTCTCCCTGCCTGAAAACTCAGTCAGCTTTTAGCACCAGTTCTGCAAACAACTGTGATACCTCAAAGTGTTTTAACCCTCTTGAGCTAAACTCCATGCTTCAGGGAATCATTCTTATCAACAGTCTAGCTGTGTCTGGTCACAAAAACACTTAAAGAAATTGCAGTATTTGAGTCAACACAGGCTTTCTAAAATTGTTTATGCTCTGGATTTAAAGCAGACTGTGAAACTGTGGTTAATTTTCTTCCTTAGGGCACAGTGGCATCTAGTGGTCCTACACAGAGTGGATGAGGAAGATAAAATGTACGTGAAAAATAGACTTAATGTGACCATACTTCATATAAAACCTTTTTTACACAGTTATGCACACACATTAAGGTAAAATTTTCAAAACCACGCAAGGCTTGCTCTCACTGAAAAAATTTCAGTGGGGATTAGATACATAAACACCTTTCTGAACCTGGCCTGAGGGACTTGAAATGTATTTGAATGTGCTGTATTTCTTGTTGTGTATGAACTCTTTTTCTTTCTTTTTTCTTTTTTTTTTTAAAAACACAATTATTGCAATTGCATGGTTTGTGAATACATTTGTAGTGTGTTCAAATGCTTTCTTCACTAGGGACTAACACTTCACTAAGTGTTACAGAAAAGGAGAGGAATTTGAGCACTTACATGTTCAGTGACTTCATTTCAACTTCATTAAAATCATGTCATTTTAAGTGGCTAGGGTGGGACTATTATAGCTACACAGATAACTGAGTTTTGGGTTTAGATAATGCTGGCAACTTGAGTGATTGGAAGTTTCAAGTCATATATTTGAGGAATTCGGCACTTAAACTATATATATTTATTATGATATCTTGAATTTATTAACACTTCACAAACTAAAAATCTTCCCCTTCTCTTTTCAGTGATTCTTGCCAGCATTTGTCGTGATGGTGGGTGATAAAGTACATTTCTGCTCTCGGAATTAAGAGAGTGGACCAAGGAAGTATTTTGAGGTTATTGTTGCACAGACTTTCAGCCAGAGAAATGGTGTGTGACTAAATGTGTCTAACCCTCTGAGAAGGAATTATACTCCAAAGTAATCCATTTTTTCTTAATGAGATGATGCAATGTATCTTTACACAGCTGTTTTTATGCAGCTCACGTTAGAGTCCAATCCAGGTGAAAAGCAGAATACTTCAGTTAGATTTTGAAATCAGTGGTTGATCTCTTCGCTAATTAACATTCTGTTTCTTTTCACGATTACAGTTAAGATCTAGGTAATGTCCATCAGCATCCTTCTGGTTTTGACACTTTGCTTGCTAGTGCATGGCAGAAAAATAAAAATCACTGAGATAATGAGATTCAGACTGCACACCTGGTAGCTTTAAAATGAATGTTATTTGGAACCATTAAGGGATCTATTTTCTTCCTGAAATGTGGATGCAATTCCCGTTAACATTAATGGGAGTTACATAAGCACAGGCATGGGAAAAAACACCTCCTTGTTCAAAAGGAAGGGAGGTTCTACTATTTACCACTTAAAAAAAAAAAATTCAGATAGGAAATCACAAGAAAGCAGTAACAGTGCTTTCATGGCTGATGGAAGAAATACCATGGGTCTCACCCTCTTCAGCCACTTTTTCACTTGGCATATTTATGTTTCTGTGTGTTAGGCTACTAGTGGAAGGGGGAAGAAAAAAAAAAACCTCACTGCTGTAGGAAATACAACACATACAGTGCATGACTGGTTTGGAGCGTGCCTTACAGAACCCTATGATGACACTAGCTGTCATATTAAGGCTTTTTTAAAAAATCCGTTGAAACAAGATAGCAGGTTTAGAATAAGGACCTGACAGTGAGTTGAATACTATAGGATCTTATGCACTTCTGAGGCAAAATAGAGGCTGGAGAAGAAAGTACAATTATTGTGGTGAGGAAGAAATTACTGTGATTAGAGCCTTCTATCTTTCCCAAAACTACACAGATCTTGACTGCAAGCAAGTTGTTTCATGCTAAACACCTATGTTCATAATAAAAGTTGCTGAAGCTGTACATTTTCCATGAGTTAAAGACAGAGTCACAAAGTTGTGTTCTTAACCTCTTTCCAGAAACACAGGGCATCCAAATGCAAGATGAGCAGGTTCATGGTGCACTTGGTGAAGAACTGGCTGAAGGGCAGAGCTCAAAGGGTTGTGGTGAATGGGGCTACATCTGGCTGATGACCAGTCACCAGCAGTGTTCCTCAGGGCTCAATCTTAGGGCAAGTTCTATTCAATATCTTTATCAATGATCTAGATGCAGGAGTTGAATGCGCCATTAGCAAGTTTGCTGATGATACCAAACTAGGAGGTGTTGTTGACTGTCTTGAGGGACGAGAGGCCTTGCAGAGGGATCTGGATAGAATGGAGCATTGTGTTCTGATTAATGGGATTAAATTTAACAAGACCAAATTCTGGATTCTGCACCTGGGACAGAGTAACACTGAGCACAAATATAAATTGGGAGAGCATTGGCTGAAGAGCAGCCCTGCAGAAAGGGGTCTGGAGGTCCTAGTTGGCAGCAGGCTCAATAGGAGTCAGCAGTCAGCCCTCTCATCCAAGAGGGCAAATCCCATCCTGAGGTGCATCAAACACAGCATGACCAGCCGGTCAAAGGAGATGGTTATCCTGCTGTATTCAGCATTAGTGGAGCCTCACCTGGAGTACTGTGCGCAGTTCTGGGCCTGCTGACAAAGATTGCTTTACTCAACACACAGTTTTAGTTCTGCTGTAGGTATTTGCTAAAATAAACCATCCTCACCTTCAACTAGAATGTTCTCTTTTCAAAGTTTCCTGGAAAAAATTGCAAGTGAAAGGCGGGTATGTAGGTTTGGACACTTTTTGTTAAAACAAGCCTAGTTTTAAAGTAAATTAGATACAAAATAAGTGAAATCAATAAAAGCCACTTCAGCAGAAAGACTTTGGAGAAGAACAGAAAGATGTTAACCAAGATTATTACAGGTTACACATAGTATTTTATTCTGACAGCCTATATTTGAGCAAGAAACTGACATTCTTTTGAAAATAAAATACATATTATTAAACACTATTCCTATCAGGGTATGCACATGAGTGAAAGACTCAAGAAATCAACCTTTAAGTCCACTGACAAAACTTCCATGAAAACGGTTATTCTGCTCCAAACAAGACAGCTGAGTGGCAGTCTTAAAATTTGATTCCTGAGACCACTGCCAAGGCTTGCAAAGCCATGCCAAATCCCATGTAGAGAGAGCCAGGACTATGCAGATGACAGTGTGTCACCATTTGGCAATTTTCATGAATAGTTAAAAATACAGTACACAGCTGAGAAATCATATTTGGTAACAGATTTTGATAAAGAATTACATGGTAAATGAAACAAAAGAAACAAACCCTTTCCACTTGTCCTATGACTGTGAGCATTTTACAGTTTCCCAAGCTTTAATTAGGTTCCTCTGAGCTCACAGAAAAATACATTTCTCATTTTGCAGCCTACTGATGTGGAGGAGCCATGAGAAGACCTAATTAAAATAAATGATGCTCTCCAAGCTCATCATCATATCTAGCTGAAATGAATAAAAATGGCGTGTAACATTGAGAAACATGATGAAATGAGAGCCAAGGCAAAGAGAGTTTTGGATTCCTACAGGCTGGAAAGTCCATCTCCCACTCTTGAAGGAAAACTGCCTGTCTTCACATAAAGCTCCAGCTGAGTTCCAGCTCAGGAAGGGCATTGCTCATTACCCTTCCTGCTCTACTGATGTCTGTGCTACTTGACGGCAACTTGATGACTGCAGTCATCAAATCAATCTTTGGGATCTATTGAGTTTCAGGTCACTAACCTGGCACCTTATAGTATGTGGAAACTTGGGAGGACTAAGCAGTCTGTTTCATAGCTGAAGAGAAGGCATTTAATTCTAATACCTAATAGGGTGTTTTGTAACCAAGCTTCCTCAGTCCCTTCATTTGTCTTGCACATACAGACATTCATACATATATATGCATAAAAATACATATGAACCCTAAGACTGTAGTCTTTGTAGATACATATTTATCTTTCATACGTATCTTTCCTGGGCTCGTATGCTTAGCTGACAGTGAGACTATAAACTGTCACATTGATACAGCAAACCACATTATAAACTGGGTTCAGAAAGGCTATATCTTCACTTACAAGCTGGACTGTATTACAACTCCTGTTCTCCTAATCATCTGAGGGTAGGCAGGCTCTACAGAGGGACCGGGATAGTCTGGATCCATCAGCAGTGGCCAATTGTATGAGGTTCAACAAGGCCAAGTGTTGGGTCCTGCACTTCAGTCACAATAATCCCATGCAACACTACAGGCCTGGAAAGCTGCTTGGCAGAGAGGGATCTGGGAGTACTGGTTGGCAGCCAGCTGAATATGAGCCACCAGGGTGCCCAGGTGGCCAAGAGGGCCAAGGGCATCCTGGCTTGTATCAGGAATGGTGTGGCCAGCAGGAGCAGGGCAGGGATCGTGCCCCTGTCCTAGGCACTGGTGAGGCCGCCCCTCAAATGCTGGGGTCAGGGTTGGGCCCCTCACTCCCAGAAGGACCTGGAGGGACTGGAGCGTGTCCAGAGAAGGGAAACGGAGCTGGGGAGGGGTCTGGAGGCCAAGGCTGCTGGGGAGCGTCTGGGGGAGGAGG
>NW_009260066.1:4478074-4507943 GCF_000687185.1 Egretta garzetta
GGCAAGTTTAGGTTGGACATTAGGAAAAATTTCTTCACTGAAATGGTTATCAGGCATTGGAACAGGCTGCTCAGGGAAGTCGTTGAGTCCCCATCCCTGTAGGTATTTAAAAGATGGGTAGAAGCTTAGAGACATGCTTTAGTACTGGACAGGTACAGTTGGACTTGATGATTTTAAAGGTCTTTTCCAACCAAATGGTTCTATGATTTCATGATCTGGAGAAGTCAGCCATTTAAAGAGGTTTATACTTGGTTTTTCTTCCCATGCAGATGGTGCCTAGTGCATGTCCAGATCTTTTCCCAAGGATGGGCTGAACAACAATCAGGATGGCTTGAGTGATGGTGCTCTCTTTCCTCCACGGCAATAAATCTGGATCTGGTTACTGTAAGCTAGCCTCAAATCCATGGGAATAAAGACCATTCAAAGATATTGGAGAAGATGCTTCAGTAAACTTTCCTGTTAACCTTTTTCTCTGTTAAGTTTTTTTCAAAGTTGCTCCCTGTCAATAGGCAGACATATGTGTTCTGAACAAACTCAGACTGAAGTATGTCAGCTCCAAACCTATTTCTAGACATAACCAATAGAAAAAAAAAACAGATTAAAAAAACCCCAACAAACTAATATTCAGAGTACATGACTACATCATGGGTTTTCTATCTTCCAATAACCTGCAAAATCTTGAGCTTTTCAAGATTTCTTTGTTGATTTTTAACCTTCACACAGAACTGGGAACCACAAACTTACACAAACACTTGGCTAAATTATTTTCACTGAGGATGGTTTTTTTTCCAAGAGCATCGGAATGCCTGCCTTCCCAAGGGGAAGTTTTAAGAATAAAGGAGGAAAGAAACAGAAAACGTAAATGTATTATGTGCTCATCAGATCTCCAACCTTGTAAAAACCCCATGTGTGAAAATAGCCTGGACTCCACGGTAGCAACTGTGAACGGTGCCCCCTGCTCCCGACCCCCGGTGACGTGGTTAGCATAACTAACACCATTTTATGGGGCAAGCAGCCATTCTCTGTGACTGAGTGGGTCATGTATTTGTTCCTTTCCCCTCATTATCAGGCCCTGAAGGTCCTGTGCACCAAGCAGACAAACAAAACGGATTTCTTCGTCCCTTCCCTCAGTGTTCCTGGGTGCCAGGCCAGTTACTCCCTGTCTCACCAGCCTTGAGGGTCCCAGGCACCTGGTCATCCTGGTGCTGGTGATGGCCCTGGCATGGGAGAGGGAAGCGAAACAGCACAGAGCCCTGCCCATAAAATCAAGCTGTTACAAGTCCCAAGGGTGAACTTGGACCTGAACCACTGCTGAGCAGTGACATCTGGGACGCCCATGGCCAGGGATGCCCCCACCATCCTCTGCTGCCTCCAGGGACAGAGGGAGCGACTTGTTTGCTGCTATGTGATTTTCAAGTCTGGACTGTGATTTTTATATTGATACAGCAAACTGTGTATTATGATCTGAAACAATCTCAATCAGTCCACGTGATTAGAAATTATAAGTCATATTATAGATTCTGTATTACACTACTTCTAAATTATACTTGATTCTGCTTGTAGAAGTCCTGTGCCATTCTAGTAATAAATTCTGTGCTATGCTAATAATAATATTCCGTTAAGAAAGATAAAGCTTTACTTGTAACTACAATTTTGTGCTGTCATCATTCTGCCAAGGATCCCTACAAGAACCCATCTGTCCCCTCAGTGTCGGGTGACATGCACATACGGTAAAACATTTATCAAAATGTTCTAAATAACAGTGTGTGGATAATTTGGAATTCCTTGCTGCAGTAGCTGAATAGTTTCAGGTGAAATTTAAGCTCCTATGTGAATCATTGCTTTCAAGGTCTTTCCAGAACAGGTCTCAGCTGTTCTTCTGTGACCATGGGTTCCTCCTCACTCTACAATTACTAGTCACAACAGTCACTTTCATCAGAGAAGCTGGATTAGACCATACCTGGGATAAGGTTTGCTCACAGCAACAGGTGTGCTCCTCCAGCAGCTAGCAAGCACCACAATGAAATTTTAAGAATTTGTGGTACTTTTTAACCCACTGTCGTCGTCTTCCCAAATTCCTCACCCTGTCAAAGTACATTATAGTTTCCTTTCCTATAGTAGATCTTTTGCCTAATTTAAGCTTATTACATGCTAGGATACAAAATGCAATGATTTGTGTTTTCCAATGACAAATATACCCCATAAAAAAAAAATGGGAAAAAAGAAAAAAATTTTACATGACCATCAGCACTCTATACAATAGTAATGTACTGGGAAATTATGAAGACAAGAAGAGGTATGTATTTGTGAGCAGAAGACAAACTTTTCTGTGGCTGATAATCTACATATTGGTAGCCAAGTTCTTAACTGAATTACTGGATATTATATTTTTCCTCACCAGTAAAGAACTGTATTTTCAAAAATTGTAAATATTACTGAGTATAATTAAAAAAAAAAACAGAAAACAAATTAATGTTATACTTTTCTTGAGAGGAGATCTGAAGCTCTGTTTCATAAACTCCATTATTTTCCAGGATATTTTTTGAATGTGATTAATTATTGATCTCCAGGTATCACATTAAAATAATATGGCTCATTAATCTGCAAACAAACATGTGCAGTCATCTCCACTCTGTCATGGCATGTTAAGTCTCTATGATTGCCAGTACTTGAGGAGGAGCAGTGCTTAATGTGAGAAAAGCTGAAACAGACCCATGGCCTTCCTGTGTTGTCCACTGCCTTTTAGAGTAAAGAGGGATGCAAACAGCCAATCACCCCTTTCCATACCTCAACTTACACACTAGATAAAGCTGACATCTTTTGACACCTTGGCTTCAAAACCAATTCTCATAGATTTAAAATGAAACATTCAATATAGGTGTGTTAAAATAGTTAAGTAGACTGGAACTTCCTTGGGTAAGGTTATCTTCTGGTAAGACTTTCCCAACTGGTGTCCAACCCAGAAGCACTGAGTGGGACACAAGGACATTTCTGTTACAAGTTGGACTAGAAAGTTGTGCCAAACATCTTGAAAGCACACTTGAAGCAGAAACAACATTTGCATTTTCTGCCCCTGTCATTCAATGGCTCTGCTTATGTTCTACATGTCTTTTCTAAAGACCTCAGTCATACTTTTACTGCCAGAAAGGTATGCGTGTTATGTGAAGTCAGCTCAATCCTTATGGAGACAAGGCACTGCAGTTTGATTCTGAAGAAGCCAGTCATGGTTGAACTAAATTATTTCAGCTATGTGGAAATAAAATCTGTTGCGCACCATGAGGTTTACACTGAGACAGCCAGTTCCACATAAAACCTACCTTTCACTTGAGGCTTTAGCGTTCCTGTCACCACTTCCTTGCTGAAAAACAGAAAAATAGAAATGTCCATTCATCTGCCTGAGTCAATGTTGACAAATGGCTAAACTCTCGAAAACCTCAAATACCTAAGTTATATGCCCTGGAATATAATGTATTTTTCTGCTAAACCTTCATTCCACTAAGTAATCTATGATTTTTCTTTTTCCTACACATAGCTTATGTTTTCCTTGTTGAACTTAAACTTCTAGTCCTTTTAACATGGGAAACTGGCAAAAAAATATTACCCTCATCTCTCCCGATGTCTTACATCTAGTGAACACTGTTAAATGCTATTCTTCCTACAGCCTTTTCTAGTCTCACTATCCATTTTTTTCCAATGTTTTCTTGGAAGAAAAAGGAAGTTAACCAGTTAAACTGACTGAACAATTATATTTTGTTTCCTTATACAACACATTTTGCATTCTTAAAGGTACAAAGTTGATTAAATAATTAATGTGTGTAAATTAGAAATAAAGTACGATTTTCCCTTGAAATTGAGAATTACATTTTCTGCTTTTCAGAGGTTCAGTTTTAGGGCTTCAGTTAAAGTTAAATAGGTCTGGAATATTCTATACAGAGGTTTTCAAAATGTACTTTAAATATTAGTTGCATGTCCTGACTATGAAGACAAACCACAGAAGTTATAATTACACAAGCTTATTTCAAGGCTATTAAAATTACTCTTGCACATTTGGTGGTCCAGAAGGCTGACCTGATAGGTAACTGATCAATATTACTGTTCTTACTTTGGGTCCATTTTTGCAATCTGGGCTAGATGTAGAATGACTTTTTTTGCATTAATTTTCTGGGACTGGATTTGGTTCAGATCAATTGGTCATGTTTTCTCTACCAATTCTGAGCCTTGCTTCTTCAGTATTTGAAAAGGGCCTACCCTGTTGTGGGCATCGCTGAAAAATAATCGTCAATCCATCAACCCCATACAGCTTGAAATAAAAGGAATACTAAGATGGGATTAGAGGTCATCTTCTTCCCCCTTTGATTTAGTATCTCCTTTGCACTGAACTACACTAGGTTAGCCTGACATAAGTAGATATTTTTTGCATGGGTCAAAGGCCAAAGAAGATCAATCTTTAAGTCTGAGAAACCATTTAAGTACTGATTTTTCTACCTCTGCTGTTGCTACTCCCTCACTGGCTCACAATATCCAGAACTCAATTGACTTTGGGTTGAGCAACAATAAAATATTAATTTATGAGGCTATATGCAGAGAAGGTGACATAAATAGCTCACAATTAGAGTTGGATAAAAAATGACTCTTTTTATTAACACTGCAATTTCAGTTTTTGCTGAACCATGGAGTAATACAAACAAAATACGATTATAACCATACTGCGTTTGAAAGATGACTGTATTTTCAGTGAGTAACCAGAATACAAATTCTGATAAGCAGATAGAACTTCCTTGAAGGCAGCAAACATTTCTCATCTATGGTATTGTTAAATAACGCAACATGCCCATAAAAACATCTCTCTTCAGGAAGGTCCATGGTATGAGCTAGCATTGGTATTTTGAATAATAAGCTGCTGCTGACATCTTGGGAAATGTAAAACATAAAGAAAAGGAAGATTTCGTTTCTTAAGCAACAGAGAGAATCTGAATGAACAGCCAGTAAAAAGGATATTCTAATTCAAAATGCTGTAAAACGTAAGAGGTACTCAACACAGTATTTAGCTGTCCTCTTATAAAAGCACAGCCTCCCTTCTAACAAAGGAAATGATAGGCTCATATATTCAAAAACATAAGAAATAAAACCATTCCTTTGAATTGGAAAGCAGGGGAGTGAAGAAGATGGGTGGTTGTTATTGATGGTAAAATAGGAGACAATTTAAAAAAGAAACATTAAAAGGACTGGAAGAAAAATTGAAATCTCATGTTCTTTCTGTCCTTCTTTGGATCAGAATTATGGCACTTCACTGTTATAGAGATACCCATTATGGTGGAAACAGATATTTTTAGGGTTGGGTTTTTTTCTGACCCATATCTGCTTGATACCTGACCATTATCTGCTAAGTCATCTGTGCTTAAATATGTATTTTTTCTGTATAAATATATAGCTGTCTCTATATATGTATATAGTATATACCTACACACAAAATATGGAAGTCTACTATGCCAAAGAAGAATTGAGGAGTATGGCAGTTTCTATTTGCGTTTCTCAATTATTGTTTCCTTCGCTGTTTTAAAATATCCAAAGAACCATTAGGAGAATAAAAAAATTGTTTATTTTTGAAGATGAACAGAATGTTCAACTGTTTCAAAGATTACCCAGAGCTAAAATGTGTGCCAATGATTCTCACTGTCATCAGAACAGAGGGTATTGCAGCCAGCCTGCAAGACTGGGCGCACTCCAACCTAATATTTCCTAAACATAATCATTCAGCTTTACTTTTATGCCATTTGCAGCATCTTCATTACAGCCTGTTTTCAAAAGCCTGCATTATTTTTCCTGCTTCCTATTACATACTTAATTGGTTTATATGCCAGTATACTTGACTCTCTCTGTGTGTGCGTGTGTGTAAAAATGCATTAAAACCCCTCTTCTGATGAGCTTTTTATTGATTTCCACTTTTATTTCAAATTGTTTTAAGGGCTGAGAAGTGCTTTATATTGTGCATGAGGACTTTACGATGATGATATTGATAATGGATATGGCTCACCAGCTGCAGAATACCATACACAACAAATACCGAAATTTCTAGTGGTAGCACACAACAAAAGTATATTGAAACCACAATATAGTGACAAAGCTGATGCTGTGACTGGTGTAACAATTCTTTGCTGTCTAAGAATCCATATCGCACAGAAATACATGGCTCTAGAATATGACAAAATCCCTCTGAAAATGTGAAATAAACAATAGGCTATTTGTAATGTTTACAATTTAAGTTCAACAGGGTTTTATAGGCACTGAAACTGCATCAATGCTTATGTTTTTATAGGTATAGTCTCATATTGCATATTTCTAAGTAAGTTTTAAAATGACAAACACTTTCAGACAGGAGGCAAGAATGAATTTTATTAGCATGTGTCTTTTGCTTAGATGTATGGCAAGCATTTTATCAACCCAGGGCAGGCTACATTGAGATATGGCCTTAGTGAATAGGTTAAACTGTTCAATAAGGTTGCATAATCATTACCAAAGAGAATAAATTCATTAAATAAATTACACAGCCCACAGTGGTGCATGTAGTTAATCCACTGTATTTTAAATCCCAGTGCAAAACATCAACTGGAAAACCAATTACTTTACTTTCTAGAACCACCTCTTTAATTTTGTATTATATTACTTTTCAAAAACATATTCAGGAAATCATTGTTCTGTGACCAACACAGAAGTAAATATTAAAATTTCTACTTCCACAATATAATAATTTCAACTGGAACCAAAGCTATGCATCAGTTTAAAAAGTTACCTTCCAAAACAACGACCTTATTTATTTAAAATATTTGGAAGAGGAAAGCAAGCAATAACCATAAAGAGAATGTCAGTTTTACTGTCACAGCAGCGTTGCATAGATGAGGTGGTTTTATTCACCAGTAGAATAGGTATTAGGTTACTTTTAGGTATTTAGGTTACTTTTGTGCATTAAATCCATGTGACTAATTAGCTGGCATAGAGCATCAGTAGATGGCGCTCAAGAATACACAACAATGCAGGTGTATTTTGGACCCCCAATAAATTTCCTATTGTGTGACCCAAGACACTTGTAGCACACTGCTTTAGGGCCACTCTACATGTTCATCCTCTGCACAAGTGTCCCTGTAGCCAGACCCAACCATCGGTGCACACTGGTTGGGCTACATATGAGCCTGTTTCAAGCACCTGGTGACACTTGGATCTCCATGGATTTATCTCCAATATCTCCAGGGGTGACTGAGGCAAGGGTCTGAATCAACTTTGGTAGGATGCATTCTTAAAAATGACACAATCTTTTCTGCCAGTGTAACTGTGGTGGGTTCACCTTGGTTGGTCACCAAATGCCCACCCAGCTACTTTCACTCCCACTCTTCAATAGCCCAGGGGGAGAAAATAAGGTGAAAAGCTCATGGTTTCAGAAAACAGCCTTTACTCAGGGAAAATTAATATAACTTATTGCCAATTCAAGTAGGTTTGGATAGCAAGAAACAAAGACAAAAATAAAATACTTTCCCCCATACCCCCATTTTGTTGCCAGACTCAACTTCACTCCTTCATTCTCAACTCCTCTAACCTCTCCACCCCTAAGTGGTGGTCAGGGGTTGGGGAATGGGGGTTGCTTTCAGTTTATAACAGTTTGTACCTACTGCTCCTTCCTGCTCCACACTTTTCCCCTGCTCCAGTGTGGGCCCACTCCATGGGCTCACAGTCCTTCAAGAAATCACTCCACCATCAGTCCTCTATGGGCTTCAGTCCTTTAGGATAAACCTACTCCAGTGCGGGCTCTCCGTAGACAGCAGCTTCCTTCAGGCCATCTCCACCTGCTCCAGCGCAGAGTCCTCCACGGGCTGCAGTGTGGATATCTGCACTGATGTGGTCCACCATGGGCTGCAGGGGAACAGCCTGCTTCACCATGGTCTTCTCCACAGTCTGCAGGGGAATCTCTGCTCCTGTCCCTGGAGCATCTCCTCTCCCTCTTTCTTCTCTGACTTTGGCATCTGCAGGGCTGTTTCTCACACTTTTTTCCTTACTCCTTACTGCGTGAAACACTTTCTACCATTTCTTAAATGTGTTTGCAGAGAGGTACCATCAAGCACGGCTGATGGGCTCAGCTGTGTCCTGTGGTGAGTCCATTATGGAGCCAGCTGGAACTGTCTCTGTCCAAATTGGGGGCAGCCCCAGGGGTCACTCCTGCAGCCCCCCACTACCAACACCTGGACATGGACAGACAACATTCAGAAGATCCTATTTCAAGCACTGCTATAAATGGGCAGGAACTTGCTGCTTCTGCCACACGCAGCTATTCCAGAGGAAGTTCACAGGATACTTTATCCCGATGTCTCTGTCCTTTCCCTGGGAAGATTTAAAAACAAAAAAACCCAAAAAGTCATACAAGCAAAAGAGGTTCAGTTCCTACACAGAACTTTGAAGACCAATTAATTAATGGTTAATAATAAATAGTTGAATTCTCTTTTAAACAGGTCTCTGTTTCCTTAATAACTAAGGGTCCATACCAAAGATGACAATGTAAATCTAGGACTTTCCGCTACATGCCTTGATCATTAGAGTTTAAAAGCACCATCCAATAATAAAAATTTTTAAAGTGGGACAAAAATAATAATGCTTTTCCATAAGTTATAAGCTGAATAGCTATAAACTGTACTTCATACACAATCTGAGCATCTCTGCAGATCTGAAAGGCAGTTTGTTAACTTTTTTCCCAACAACAGTCACCGGTGTTATACATCAGCTATTTCAACCAAATATATGAAAAGATCCTCACCTCATAAAGTAATCTGGACAGCTTTGTTGCCTTCTGTCTTTTTTTTTCCCTCAGCCTGTTTGCAGCCTCTGGTACAAGGATACCCCAGTGTCAGTCTAGTCCATTTCTCATGGCTTTTTCTCACCACAACAAAACTGAAAAGACTTTTCCTCTGCTCTGTCTGAAGAAAAAGAAGTTGTATTGTATAGCCTTACCGGAAAAAAAAAATAAATTAATTGCTTACAACAGTATCTTGTTAGGGGATTTCTTCATGGTTATGTGAGTGACTGTATCACAGTGTTCGAATGTGCATCCGTGAGTACCATTACAGCATATGGCAATGATGCTGAAGTCACCAACCAGAAAAGTGAACTCCCAGCTGTAAGATTATAGTTTTTGCACTTTCCATTTAACCATAAAGAAGCTAGGGGGTTCTGACTAGGAAATAATCCACTCAGAAGCAATTAAGATCTTTAACAAAGCTCTTCAGTTGGTTAAAAGTGTTTTCTGCCTGAACCTTAATCTTAGGTTCCTGCAGTAAATTCTCTACTAACAAGTAAGAGACAGCCAGCACATGCCTGTATTCTCTTAAATGAGCACCATCCAAAGCCCAAAGCCAAACCACTGCAAGCAGATATGTTTTCCTATGTGACTGACTTGTCATTAATGAAAGGAAAAGGTTGCATGTGAAACCTGTGAAGTCAACATTTTCTAAGAAAGCAAGCAAAAAAAAAATAAATCTCCTGTGGTCAATTCTTAGGACTCGTGCATAGAATAGAAACTTCTTGAAGAAAGACAAATTCTAAGTCCTAAAACTATATCCTCCTTCTAATGTTTTCAGATAAAAGATTGACAAGTCTGCAAGGGATCTGCACATTCCTTTGTGTGCGTGAACAGTTTAGCGGGTTCCCCAATTTAAAGTTTTTCTCGGTCTCATTAAAAAAATAGTAGTTACGGTTGTAGACAGATATGAAAGATGAAATAAAGGATAATCACCCTGTGAAGCTGGACCCAAGATCTGTAAATCTCTCTGGAGGAAAAAGGAGAGTGAAATATACCTAAATTTCTTGCATTTTGCCTCAAGGAAGGATGCAAAGTCAGAATGATTTTCTGTTTTGTGAACTGAAGACAGCAAAGTCTTGTCAACCTAGCAACTGCTATAGAAGTTGTGCCCTAAGAGGCTTTCTGGAGAAACTTCCTAGGGAGAACACAGTATATTTAGGATGTCAGAAATCCCAGGACACATTGCTGCTTTCGATTACAGCACTCCGTAGTCATACTAAAAGCTTCAACCTGGTTTAACACAAGTTCATAAGCCCTTGATTTACAGTAGGAATTAGACTTGTTCTTCTCAATCAAAGTGTGGATTAATTGTACACTGACAGCAAGGAGAAGTTCTGGGAGAGACTGAACCTGGCATGAGATAACTGTTTGTTGAAATTCCCTCTAAACTCCTTCATTGCAAATGAATGCTTAAATAATGAGTATCAGAAGGTAGCAAGCACAGTGGTTTATTCCGTAAAACCAGATTTTATGTTCCTCCACATAAATCGAACAGGTAAATGAAGGTTACATCCTCTAGACTGCCTAAAGAAAAAGCAAATTTCAAAAAGTCTGAAAAGTTGATGACTCTTGAAGTCAGTAGTTCCCATAGATAAAGTCTTTTGGTAAGTAAACCAAAGTCTTCAGTGTCAACTTTTCTCTGTCTTAGTAGGTACTACAGAATCAAAACACAAAAAGTTGTGTTAGATATGGCTGCCCTACTAAAATTTTTAATTAGTACAACAGCACTGATTTCTACAGCCAACTAAAGCACTGAAGTTTTTACTAAATATTTTATTTCTACTTTGCATTTCTGCTCAGCAAAACTCTGCAGGTCACCAAAACAGCAATCAAGTGCAAAAATAGACCAGCACAGTGAATTAAGATCATATTGATTGTGTTGGCTTCTTAAGATAGAAGGACTTACTGGCAGCTGGTTTGGACTGAAGTCCCATATGACGTCTCTTACGAGCAACAGACTGACTGAAATGATTTAATTTTTTTATGCTTGTATATTGATG
This sequence comes from Egretta garzetta, assembly GCF_000687185.1. Classification (NCBI taxonomy): domain Eukaryota; kingdom Metazoa; phylum Chordata; class Aves; order Pelecaniformes; family Ardeidae; genus Egretta; species Egretta garzetta. The sequence goes on from NW_009260066.1 coordinate 4,488,914, forward strand.
AAGACAAGAGGCTATGCTATGGATACATTCTTCCACTGAGGTTTTAGAAATTATAAGAAATTTTATTTTTAACAGTTATTAAAAGAAAATGTAAATAAGGAGTGAGCCATTTAATAACCTGTTCTTCTTAGGTTTCCCAAGACTGAAATGACCTATTGACTAAGTTTAAGAATAAGTGAACAAAATTAATTGCCACTGTATTAACAGTTAACAGTGTGTTAATGTTCTCATCATATATATTGCTCTAACATCTAAAAACCGTAACCTAATTCTCCATTGCTGTTTGACCCCTGAAATATCACAACGTACATTTCTGACATTTAAACTATTTCCAATACTGAAAGTGCAAGTTTTTTAATATTGTAGATAAAGCCTAGTGCAAAGAAATGCAGAATAGATCATTCTGAATGAAGAACTCTAGGCCTTGCAGCATAATTAGACATGATAAAAAATAACTTTCCATCCAAGATGGTTAAATAAGCAAGAAATTCAACATATATAAACTACTTCTCCCTGGATTAAGTGCTCCCTAGGTACACAGTGGTATATTTCAGAGTGTTTTCTGTGTGCACACGCAAAAATAATTTTAAAAAAGGTTAATTTTGCATAAGCATTTTTATGTGACCTGTTTCCCTTGAAAGTGTTGTGCAAAAATCTGATTCAGATGAGACACTGTCTGCTCAAAATCACTCCATGGGTTAGACCACCATAGAGCCACAGTCTATTGACTGTAGCCCCAGGTGACAAGACCGCTCTGCATCTCAGTATACTTTGCTTCTCTTTTCTTGCATCTGCCCCCTTGTAACTGGAACAATTCCTCACTCCTGTAGTGTCAGGATGATTTAAGAAAGCATATTCTATTAAAAAACAAATCACAACAGTATGGCTGTGTTTGGTCATAGAGTATTTTGATAGCTGGCAGAATGTTGTTTATGGGAGGCTGGAGTTTTCAGCTTTGGGGGAGTAGTTCCCACTCATATGAAAGTATGTTCAAATAACATACTTAGTAAATAACTTCAATAGCGTACAATAAAGTTTGTGCAGAAGACCAGTTCTGTGGTGAGTGGAGAGACACAAACTTTCCTACTGAGTGATCTCTTCCTCCCTGCTGAAATCAGGGAAACCATCCTGATAGCCAAGGACAGTATTTTCAAAATATGTCTCTCCTCCATACAATGACTAGCCAAACCATTACCTTACAAAATTAGTATATTTAAATTCAGTTTATTCTCAAATGTCTTCCAAAACCTGCTGCATTTCCCTGAAGCCTGGTGTCTGAAAGGTCAGATTTAAAGAACAACTAAGAAGTGATTGGAAATAAAAAATTTCTTCTTTAGCTTTGGCTTTCAATATTTTCTTGTTTCCATCATAGTATAAGATCCTGTAGTTCAGATCAAATGGAATTTTCATGAGCCAGTCTTCCTGAGTAATAAAACATTTATATATTCTTAACATTATTTTGTGAATTATCCTGTTGTTTTCAATGAAACTCAAAAATCTGATCTGCATATTAATTTGGGGGGAAAACAAAATAAAATCCATTTTCATTAAAAGGTTAATTTGAAGACAAATCTGCATTGGCCACTCAGAAAAAGTAAAATTTTCACAATAATTTTAATATGTAATCAGGAGATTTAAAATAAACTTTAATCTATCTCTCTAAACACACTATTTGGAATTCTGGTAGAGGAATATAATTACAGGCCCTGAAAGAAGGCGTATTTGTTAAGGTTTTACAAACTGATTATATCACCAGCTAACTCTGTTGTGGTTCCAGACAGAATCAATCTTCCATCACCTATGTTTATGAGAAAGCAATTTACTCATGACCTCACTTATCTATAAAAATACAACAACAACAAAAACCTCACATTTTAAAAATTGTGATTTAAAAATTCCAGTGGGCTTGGAGAAAAGGATTTATTACAAAATTCATTGCATTTGAGTAATACTTCAAATCTGTAATTAGTACCATGTTTTGCTTTAGAATAAAGATACCTAGCCAGGCAAAAGCCAGTAAATTCACTGTGATTCATGAAGTCACTTTAATTATTATTCAGACAGTCACCACCAATTGTAAAAATGTTCACAAATACCGACATATTAGTGAGTTTTGGAGTAACTGGCATTTTTTGCTATGTTTTTCTGGGAAATAGTAAGTTTCTTTCCGCCTCATAAAATTAATCTAATAAGCTTATAAGGGAACAACCTGACTATGTTCCTGGTCACAAAACACGAAAATGAATTAAGCTGTAACAACAAATAATTAATTGAATGAAAAATAATCTTTCAATGATTTTTTCAGATGCCTGCAAATACCAGATTGATTCTAGGAAAACAAGATTTATTTGCAAGTAGATGTGAAATGTGATTCTTGTTTTGCAAACAAGTGTTCTCGGACAGGAACTCAGTGAATTGGATTGTGTTCATATAGCAATTTTTGCGGGTTCAGTTCTTGTGTTTATTTCAGAAAGGACGGGTTGGACTACAAGAGATATTCTGTTATAGTTCTTGGCTTGAAAACCCTTTTCCTACCCATGATGCACAATGATATTTCCAGCTGAGAAGGATTCCCCTACACCTACCACAAGTGTGTGTATTAATTTTTTCTCTTGAAACTGACCTAAGCCTTTTCTCCAGCCAAAATCCCTCAAGCACCATCAAAAAATGTAAATTCCATACAAGCTTGCAAGCACTCACACATTCAAATATCAGAAATTGAAGTCTTGGGCTAGAAGGAAGTGACACGAGTCAAATTTACTAACTTTTATCCCTATTGGGCAGGCTGTGCAATTTCACACATAAATATTTTGACAACTAATCCCTCCCAGATCTGCAGGGAAGGCTCCCATAGACATAGCACACATCCGAAGACTTCAAAACTGTAGTGTGACATTCTGGTCTGCTCCTCTTTGTCTCCAGTCCAGGAAGCTAGCCGGCATCCATACCTGTGCTCTGAGATTCAAATGGAGCAACATTCAGTATCTTTTCACACCACAGCAACACTTTTATGAGAGTGGAGCAAAAGTACATGGATTTGCTAAACAAGGTACCTTGACGAACCTCTGTTTTTGCTCTTTCACTGTCTAGCATGGGAGAAATATACTGAACCAACTGCAGAGTCCATCACAGCGAGTTAATCCAGGTAAAAATCACATAACACAAAAAGAATTGGATTTACATGTTAAAAAAAACCCAACCAAAACCTAAATACTTCTCTATCTATTGTATTTTGATTACAAATATGCATTTTCAAACGCAGCAAAATATTCTCTAATTGCTAGCTATTATGGCACTATAGGCTGAAGAGAGAATTAAAGCTTTCAGATTTCATTTGAGTTGTTCTGGCACTACAGAGAGAGAATCCTGAATACCAAATGCACTACAGCTGGGCCAGTGTTTCTCCAGAATAGCGAGGTAGATTTCACAGACTGTAAAGTAAGCATCTGCTATTCCAGCTACAGCTGCACGCCAAAGCCTTTTACAAAGATGTTTGTCTGAGGCAGATACAGCCTTTGTCATTAAAGGTGTGGGCTTTAACTTCTTTTACATCGTTAATTTTTGGTCCTAGCAACAGCTCTCAGAATAGAAAAGAACCCAACCACTCTGTCAGAAAAAGGCAATTGCAATACGTGTCAGAAAAGTCAAGAATACTTGTAGTCCATTCGCAGAAAGTCGGCAGGTACAAGTTACACAACAAAACTGGAAAGTGTTGAAAATATGAACGTTTGTATGCAGACCCTGATCTGGCAAATCATGGGTATTTTTACATATAACTTCAGCATATGCTCAGGTGCTGTGTTGGGTTTGGCATTTAGATTAAACTGGTTAGTTTAAAAGCAAGATTTAGTACCTGAGAACTTTTCTGTAAGCCCAGGATGAATCCACACTAAGGTATGGATCTTTTCCCTTTTGAAAGGTTACAAGTTTCTTAAAACAGTAATAAAATAAAAAACCCTCAGGTTGTTGTCTTTGCTAAAGCTTGACTACCTTTTCAGTGCAAAGATGAGAATCCAGAGAATTTTTCACCTCATCCACACCATTTCATCATGTTCAGACATCCATCAGAGATGCACTCGTCTGCTGTTCCTACAAATCCTTTGCACTGAATTCAAATAATTTACAAAAATAAAACTAAAAAAAGTTGTACAACAGTGAGAAGACTGGTCTTGAGGAGTCTATAGAAGAAGCAATTAGTTGCAAATAATAGTGGCATCACAAACAAAAAACAAAAAAAAGGGGCAAAAACTAAAAGATTCTGCCCCTTAGATAATCAGTGGCTACCAACACCTTCATGCAGAATGGCAGTTCCATGGGTAATATACACTGAAAGTGATGTAATGGCACAAACCCATATTTTAGTGTTTATCTACTGACCAAAAGCAGTCTGTTGTGTTTGGGGTTTTTTTTTTTACAAGGAAAGCTTCATATTTGTGTCACTCAAGTAACAAGAATATCACTTAAAATAGGAGTTTAATGAGAAAGAAACATATTTTGGACATCATAATAATTTTTTTCCAGCTTGCTGGATGGATTGGAACAACTTTTCCAATATAAATGAAAAAACAAATATTTTCATTTTATTTTTAAGACGTTTGTTAATAGATACAAAAGTCACCATTCACAAAACCAGCAGTGGAGACTCACCTGGGCCAATAACCTTAACTTCACTTCATCTGAAAGATGTCCTTGTTTTGTCCCAGAGCAAAGTTTTGGAGCAAGACAACCCATATCCCAGTAACACCCAGACTGGGCTATGGCACTTTCTTGTCTGTTAGAATAGCTTTGTGTTGTATAATGTATTATTTAATAGGAAAAAGGGGTGAGGATGGCTCAGTAACCCCATGTTACAGGCCTTCTCCTGAAAGTCGTTTTTAACCATCTATAGGAAGATGTGATAGAAAGGCATCCCAGAATACTCTGTACCCTGTTAGATGTATCATTTTGAAGAAAAATAAGCATTTTCAGCTTCAATTCTTGTTGTACTTTTGAACAGAAATGACTACCTACCCCAGGCTCTCCCTCAAGATGGCTAGCTCTCTTCTTGGATTCGTTTTGGGAAGGACATGTCAGCAATCCCCAGCTGATCTAGCCCAGCTGTGCAGATAAAATAGCTCAGGTTTGTGTATAACTGTGGGTCTGATTAAACTACATTTTTCCAGTCAACAAACAACCACCCAGTGCAAGATCTCCAGCCTTCGCAGCTCACCTCATTGAACTGCAATGCATACAGCTTCCGATCTAGCTGAAAAACTTGTAGAGACAATATCCCTGGAAGCTAGAATTTTTCCATCCATACAAGTTTACCCTCTCATCTTGCATTGCTTACCTCTGCCGCAATCCATTATAAAAGAGAAATCTAAACAATAATAGAGGCATATGTGTTTTCAAGAAAGCAAGCTGTCTCAAATGAGAATAGCTAGAGCTACTTCCCAAATCTAATTTTGGGAGGGATTGACCCTCCAACCCCTTTTGAGCTATTCAGAATGGCAGAGTGAGTTGGAGTTCATTCTACAGACACTCAGGCAAAACACACAGAGGAGGCACCGCGCTCTACCAGCGTGTTTTCACATCAAGGGCATGGTATGTTAAAGAGCTTCAGAAAAAAAAAGCTTCCCACAAACTGGCTGAAAGAAACTCATAAGAAAAGCCAAGACAAAAAAAAAGAATGAGCAAATGAAATTAAACAAAACAGGAAAAGAAGTACTAGCATGAAAGAACAGAACAACACCCCCAAAAAAGAAATAAAAAACTTTTATATTTTTAACCTGGGAAGCAATATGTAAAATTCTTATCTTTTTATCTCATTGTAGTGTACATATCCTAGGTCTGTCATTCTGTCTCAGGAGCACTTTTGAACAGAGCAAGGATGTAGGCAGATTTGAATGGTTAAGTGGAGAAAGCTGTCCAGCAAAAGCTGGTCCTGGAGCAGCCCATGTCCTTGCCTGATAATACGTACCCCTCAGTCAATGGTGGTTGTCCTAAAGGCTCAACTAATTAAGGGGTATTGCTCAAGAAGTGAAAGTTTGAGGTCTAAATACAGAATTTTTAAGCTTGTTTCTCACATCTGGTAAATGTCTCCTGCATAAACACATATAGGGGGAAATAAATGTTTCTCTAGTGATTAAACAGCTCTGCAACAGAAAAGCTTTCAACATCTTAATCTATTTATATATTTCTAATTATGCTTTTTCTTTCTGTTCATTAACGTATGAAAATTCTTGATGCAGCCAGCCATTGTCAGTCTATGCCCAATGTTTCCCAACTACCATATTTTAATTTAATGTATCACTGTTTAAAATATTCCTGTCTTTAATAGTAGTGGAACTTTATTCAGAAAACCAAGTGGAAGTGTAGCCCCATAAACCTTATCTGGACATTACTGGAATAGACAGTCTTAATCCTCCTAGCAGATCCCATATAGATTGCCCTTATTATTTTTCCCTGCAATCACTTTTCTCATTCTTTTTTCCATTTATTCTGAAGTATAGAATATGCAAATTACTTTATTTAGTCAGCAAGGAGTCTGAGAACCAGAGTCACTGAGAGATGGGAAACAGCAGGGAGATAATTATCAAATGAATGACAGGAATATTTGATTGTTTGGTTGGGTTTTTTTAATAAATGAAGGTTTTCATCAAGAGTTCCTTACAGCACTGGCTTTAAGAGATGTTCAGTGTCTGCATGGGGAGCACAGGAGAAAACCTGGGCTGAGATGACTCTTGCAGTGTAAATAAAAAAAAACACAGATCATGTCAGACCGGTATCATTTCCTCATTCTGGAAATACTAGTGTTTGAAAGAAAAGGAATTTGTTGATACTGATCCAAGGCGTGCTAAAATCATCGTGAGACACTTATTTCACTGGAATGTACACTGAGTCAGATCTCCAATATATCTTTTATCTGTAATTACTGTCATCCCATTAAAGGATGAAATAGGTAAAAAACTTCAGGAAACATATGCATAAGATCTCCATTTATAACACATTCAGCTTGTTTGTGAGCCTGCATTTTAATATGTGAAACCATTTTTAATTAGTAAAAAGCATCCATAGTATGTAAAATCTGTTCCAAAATGCCTGCAAGGCACAAAATAAGTCTCTGTGGGGATTGTTTATCATGGGGAGGGGAGCCAGGTGTGGAGTGTTTGAAGGGGTTTACAAGAGAGGAACCTTGTCAGAGGTCACAGTTACATACCATGGTTGAAACAGACGAATTTTGTGTGGTCCAAGAGCTGAGAGGTAGCGGGATGCTGGCTTAATTGGCTATGCTGGGAAAGTCACTTAGGTCCTCCTCTTCCCATACTCACATCTACCCCAATGTCTTAATTAACTCAGAGGGAAATCTCGAGGAAAAACAGAACATGACTGAAAACCAGATGCTGTCCAGCTTCACTGGGTAAACAGCATTACAAACTAATAATATGTAACTTATGAGCCAGGTGTTTGGCGTAATCATCCCTAAGTACCCTTAGCAATACAGCCAGAGATAACTCTTGAATATTGTTTAGCCTTAATGTCTGCTTTAAACTATTACACTTTGTTCAGTGTCACAGTGAGGTCGTTTGTGAATGTACACACTGGTACCCATGATTAGAATTGCATCTACATTAACAAAAATATCCTGTTCTCAAAGTACCAGATGTTGCTTCCTGAAGGGGTTCATTTATTACTGATTTATTTAGGCTACCCCTTGAAGTGGTTTATTTGTTTATTAAAATGTATTCAGACAGGAAATATTTTAAGTGAAGTTATATGCCTTTTCTCAAAGTAGGGCGTCTCAGATAGCCATAACAATAAACGTTTTTTCAACACGTTGATATGAGCATGTTATACTTGAGCATTATAAAATAAATCAGTACATAAAGTTTTAAAATATGCTATAAAATCTTAACAGTTTGCTGACATGATTATTTCCACTTTTGTGCTGTAGTTAATTTCTGGAAAAATCAAATACATATGGAAAGGATACCATTAAGCACTGACAAGCTTTTGAAATCTCTATAAAATTTGGTCATGCCCCTGCACTCACACTGGTATGAGTAATTCAATGGAAACCGATCAAAATATGTCAGTGTAATTCCATTACAAATGAGAGCAGAATGATGCTCTGAACAGCTCTAGCTCTACTTCTTCAAGGATAAGACATAAGAATATGTGAAACAAGCAACTCCCCCCTAAAATACAAACTACATGCAGCTGAGGTGCACAGCATTTTAGGGGTTTCTACGTCAAAACACATCATCTCTACTTTGGGCAAGGGCTTCCAGCCTTGTGTCATCAGGGTATAAAACGAGCAAAATCCAGACATGGTGGAACACTGAGAAGTCATGGGCCCTGGAGTCCTACTGCCTATTGGTCTCAGGCAGCTGCTCGGATGGGTCTGCCACTCAAAGGGGACCCTGGCCTCCTGCACTCCTACATCCTCTCTCAATAAGGAAATACAGAGAAGTTCCCTGAGGACAGTGCTAAAAAGTGTCTAGCATAATTTGCTGGGTTTGAAAAGTAAACAAACATGCTTCTGGGCACACATGACGATTTCCTCAGGCTGCTGTTCATATTTTAATAAAGATTATGCAGGACATATTGCATACGCACAGTCTGCCACAGAGCTTTTGATAATAAGCTATTAAGTTTGGAAGAATTAAATCAGCTGCAGCGAAAGCACTACTATTTAACTTAAAATGTCCCTGTCACCAATTTAAATACAATTTTTTTAAAAGTAACTGGGTCTGAAGGCCAGATGTGGCTCTCGGGATAATCAGCAGACAGGCACCCAGTGCCTTCCATTACACAGTACTACAAGTCTGCCATCCCTTTTTAGCTACAACAAAGCAAGAGAAAAGGAGAAGGGAGAGGTACAAGAAAAACACATTGATAGTAAATGTGTTAACAGCTGTATGTTGACATTTAAAACAGAACTTTGGTTTTTAAAGACTGTTCTTGGACGTTAACAGAGCTGATGAAATCTTCGCAGGAAAATGAATAAGGATCTGTCTTCCACAGCTCAAGGCCATATTTTACTGGCATATTGTTCTGATTTGCAGCAGAAATGCTCCTTTCATTGATTCCTGACCTTGAGAAAAGGACTTGGAGAGACAAAAGAGGCCAGAAATCTCCACCTTGCTATTTACCTTTCCATGGCTCCATGCGAGCACTCCCAGTGAGACTGACCTAAGCAGTAAAATGCCCAGGGAAGAAAGCTTGCCTTGTTATAAAGACAGCGAACCTGGAAACTACAGTTCTCATCAATCCCATCCTCTGGGAAGTTGCCTGCGAAAAGGAAACTAAATGTAGTTAAGCTTTTAAATAACATTTTTTGAGGAGCCATAGATAATCCAAAAATTAGTAACAGATTATCTGTAGATAGCGCACATATTTTCCATCAGTTTGGGAAATGGAGACAGACATCAAATCAAGAAGTAAAGAAATTAATGGCATTTTTCAATGTCTGTTCACTTCTTTTCACCACTTAAACAGGTAGCATTTCAACAAAACCGTTAATAAACACTTCCTCTGTCCAAATATTTCATTCCTATCTACCCATCCCCAGCAAGAGGTCATGGCAATGAGGTTCTCTTGCAGCTCTTCTGACAGTGCATGGAGGACAGAACAATAAGCCAGAGTTTGTAAGGAATTAGTGCTCTGCTGTGAGGTGTAAGACAGCAGTAAATGAGCTCATTTACTGTGTTCCAGAAGAGGTTTAGTCACAGAAGTTTAGAGCGCTACCCAGACTAATTACAAGAGCTAAAGCTGTGGCTTGATTATGGCTGTTTTGATCTAGTGCTAAATGAGCAACTACCAAAGGAAAATCCTGTTGCCACTAAGTGCAGTGAATAAATATCACCGATTTCAGCAGGTTTAGTACTCAGCCCTTCTGTCCTGAGTGATGTTTTGGGCATTTGGGGAATGAGATGCTCACACCCAGTGCAATTTATAATGGAAAGAGATCAAATTTTGCAAATTTTCATATCCGGAGGTTAGCATCCCAATTTCTAGTCAAGTCAGTAATCTGAATTAATCCAAAACACTCAGGATTTGCAAAGTTAATATAAAGAGTTTACCAGTAGAATGCTTTCTCAACACTACTTTTTATGTCCTTGCACTTAGATTACAATAAGTATCTTGGTAACATATTTGGAAAAGATAGAGAAATATCCACATTTATTATTCATGGAGAGGGGTGAATAGAGTTTAGGAAATTCGCGTGAAAGCTACATTGTAAATAAAACTCATTAACACAGCTTCGTGTGGCTGGCAGCAAGACAACTTTGCCTCTGCTCCTAAAGCATATTACTTTTAACTTTCTAATTATAAAAAGTGTATATTAACTTTGGAAAACACTCTTTTCAAGCTGTTGTGATTATATGAGTTTTTCCCACTATATCTACTCCCCCTTACGCTTTTTATTTTAGCTTCCTGCTTAGCTACATGATAACAGCGATGAGGGGTATGGGGGAGAATCAAAATAAGCTTGCTAGATACATCCCATTAAAGAGAAGCCTTCTGTACTATGCATGTGGGATTGTTTAATAATTGCACAGTGTGTGCTGTCTTTTTGTCTTATTATACTGTTCTGGTTTACATGTGTTGACCTATTGACTGGAAGAACGGAGGTACACAGACAAAGACAGAATACAGAAAGAAAAAGCTCTTATTACAGTAATGCTGAGAAATCCCCTCAAACAGAATGAGGTTTAAAGACAGATTTCTATCTGGCACATGGAAAAGGGTACAAGGTAGCTTGTGCATACATTGGAACAGATCTTTCTAAGTTTCAGCAGTGGTAGTGATAATAACTTGATGGATCGGTGATTCTGACCTACAAAGCCACCAGGGCAGAGTGGGAAAGCCATTCAGCTATGTGCCACACCTCGACAAAAACCTTGGATGCCGTTCTGTGTCCCGCTCTCCCTGGATCCTTGGCAGTATTACTCCAGCAGTGCTCTATGAATAGGGAGTCTGTCCTGATAGAGCAGATTCCAGGAACGACGCCTTTAAAAATGCAGACTGAGCTCTGTTCTGTTTCTTAAGCAAATTCACCTAGGCTAGAGGCAGAACCCCATCCCATCCTTCTTAGACTTCTCTTTCTTCTCACTTCTTCCTTTCTTATGCCTAATGAAATTATGTGTACATTTTTGCTTCTTGGTCCCTTTCACAAAGAGACTATCAGGTTTGGATACATGGTAGTCTAGCACCACCCTCCTTGTGTGATAAGAAGTACAGGAGGTTTTAAGGACTACTGTAAGCAGAAAGGGAAAAATATGCTTTGTTTAGTATTCATAATTGCTTTCAAAGACTTGGTGTAGCGGCACTCCATTGTTGATGAAAACACCAAACCCTAGAGCGTGCAGATGGTTTCAGATGTGTGAAGCTGCCTCTGCTGGGGCATAAGGGAGCACGAGAGGCCGTATGGTAACACAAGTTCTGAAAAAATAAACCAGACTTCTCCTTAATTAAGACTTCTACATAAACCCAAAAAAAACTGTGATAGGATATGAGCAGCTGGCTTCAGCCTAAGTACTTAAGTCACCACAAATGCCCCAAATATCATTTGCTGGTATTGCCATGCTGAGAGACCAACACATTTGTGCACAAGCTGTGTGCAAATGTGGAGATAAAACTTCTGTGCACCTTCAAAAGAGAAAGAAACACTACAGAAATAGCATAGACACACACATGGAGGCAAAAGCAAAGCTGGATTACACAAAGACAGTGTCAGCCTGGAGACAGAGGTTTTTAGCTAACTATGAGATGAGAACAGCTTGGGACTGTGAGCGAGGGGATTAGCTGATGTCATTCTGTTTTTCTTCCTTTAGACAAAGGGGATTCAGTACGTTCTTTGCAAATAAACATCACTGCATCACAGATGCCACGTTCCATCATCAATTTGTAATATGAGAACACTTCAAGATCTGGAACTTTGAATCAAAGAGACAGTAAAACTAATTGATTCAATATTTGGACACAGCCTCTCTGGGTTTTTTTTGTGTTTAATTCTTCTTTTGCTTTAGTTGCTTGCCTGTGTACTCCTTGCCTTCCTGCAGCTCATTGGGTTTAGAGGAGTAGGAATTCGAGATCTATGGGCAGCTTTCTCAGACACCTTCCCAGGGCTGAGAGCCAGCACGGCATCTCGTTTTGTGCTTTGTTTGGCCGTGGTAGAGCATAAAGCGAGGGAGGTTAATGGGTTTTTAGAAACAGGTAGAGAAATGTTGATAAAAGGTTCTTTAAACCTTGTTGGTCTCCACCTGTGGCAAGAAAAGCAGATTTTCAGAGGGGTTAGGGAGGTCTGTGTGCTCAGCAGATCTCTGCCATTCACAGAGCTGCCACGGTGACCTGCTGTGCAGTGTCTCCAAATAAGTGCTATTGCTCTCAGATTTTTTAAAGGTGACCCAAGGTAGGCCAAAACCACATTGAAAACCTAAGATCGATTAGAAGCCTACAGCAAATAGGTGTGAAGACTGAATTCTGGAACAGAAAAAGAGTGACATTTTTAAGACATTTCATTGTTTTGAAGAGGGAAATTCATCAGCCTCCCTGCAACCTCAAGTGGTGGTTTTCAACAGCCTTTCATCCCCATCCTTTAGTGACAGACACAAGGTGTAATGGTCTCAATCTGAGCAGGTCAGGCAGTTCACATAACTGCAGTTTGACTGAGGTGTTAATGTGAATGAAGGTTTCTTTTGGGGCAATGAACATTACTGGATGAAGTTGGACCTGGGTAGTCAGAACAGTAACAGAGGCTATGACCTGCATTCGTTGCCCTAAAGAAATCGTGATCCATTCAAATGGGCAAAAGGCTATGATAAAATTGCCAAAAAGTAATGTGGGTATTGTGGATAACTGAATGTAAAGGTAGATAGAATATGCTATAGAAACGGGCAGTTTAAGAGAAAAAAAGCACACAATTAAGTGTTGTTAATGAAAAACATTTTGATTTCTAAAATAAAATATTTCAGCCAATGAAGAAATCAGAAAAAGTCAGAAGGTGATGAGTGAGCAATTTCATCATATTGCTTTCTGTACCATGGTTAAAGGGTTTTTACTCAGAGGGGAAACCTGACCACATCCACTCTGGTGGCTAACAGTGATTTTTGGTTTCAAGTCTTTGAAATCTGGACTCATTTGGCTATTGCAGCCTCTTGCAAGCATGGAAAGGCACATTCTGTGTGCACCAATGTAGACACTCTCTGACAGCTGGGAGGTTTGTTACTAAAGCAGTGATATCTTCCCTTGTCCTTTCAGACTGGTTAGTGTTTGGTGCTTTAGAGAATCCATGGACCTGGTTCTCAATGGACAGCAATCAACTAATTTACTAGCAAAGACTTCTTTTCCATAGTGCTCCTATTCTTATAGTGCTCTCTACATCAAAACATCTTTTGACTAAACGGTGCGGATTCTGTCCCATTCTATGCAATGGAGACACAATCAACTACTTTTTTTTGGAAGCTTTCCAAGAATAAGACACTGACATAGCCTTTTTCTGTTCAATGTCTCATTCAATTTCCTAGCATAGTAGATATTGTCTCTAATTTTAATATACTAGTGTTGTCTCTTCACATATTAGTATCAGGAAAGGCTTGAATGAATGAGCCAGTTTGTATTGTAATTTTGCCTTCTAGTAGAATATCCTGAGGTCTTCATTAATCTTTATTAAAATAGTTTTTAAGTTAAAATATCAGAGAAAAAAATATTCTGGAATAGAATTTTTACTATTATAAATGAATTATAAGTAAATTATTTTTAATTCTACTTGGAAACCTCAAAAACTTTGAAACAAATAAAGAAAAACATGAAAACCATGAGTTGTGCAAACCACAGAGAAATAGAATTATGCAAACGTACACTTCACTGTGCTTCTACTTCCACAACATAACAAATTTTAGTTTTTCCTCTCATCACTCTGCTAAAAGGTTGACAAGATTTCTAAGGATCATTTCTGTTGCTCTTCTATATGCTTTCTCCTGTTTTGCACTATCTTGTATGACAGACAGGCACTGGAACCACAGGCTGAAACCACTATTGAATTTCTTCAATTTTGATCCTTTTTTTTACAATGGGATTTGTTTTTACAATTGGATCTGTTTTTACAATGGAAAGAAGGTATCTGGGTTTCAGTCATCAGCACCCAGTCTTGCACCACAAGCTGAAGAGATGCATCCAATTAATTTTTAGGAATACAGAAACAATCCCTTCTGCTTTGAAAGATGCACTCATTTTGAATGAGAGTAGAGATGTGGATGAGCATTGGGCTGGAGAAATTGGATAAGCTGGCAGAGGGGAGAGGGAGATACAGCTTCAGAGGGTCCCCAAAGCCTCACCCAATCTACCAAAGCTGGTCACCGAGCTGCTTCTCACAGTTCCAAAGCTTTGCAAAGCACCACATACTGGTTTTAGCTCGGATGGTTAAATTTCTTCATAGTATCGTATATGGTGCTATGTTTTGGACTTGTACTGAAAACAGTCTTGATAACACAGCGATGTTTTAGTTATTGCTGAGCAGCGCTTACACAGCATCAAGTTCTTTTCTGCTTTGCATAGTTCTCTGGCAGCAAGTAGGTTGGGGGTGCACAAGAAGATGGGAGGAGACACAGCCAGGACAGCTTTCCTCAGCTGACTAAAAGGCTGTTCCATGATGTCATGCTCAGCAATAAAACTTGGAGGGATTAAAGTTGGCAGAGGCTGCCATTGCTTTGGGGCATCAGTCAGTTGGTGAGCAATTATTTTCTTTTGCATCACTTGTTTTTCTTGGGTTTGGTTTTGTTGCTCTCTCTTGTTTGTGGGTTTTTCCCTCCCTTTTCTAATTGCTAATTACCTCAACCCACAAGTTTTTTCACTTTTGCCCTTATGATTCTGCTCTCCCCCTCTCTCCCCGCATCCTTCTGGGGAACAGTGAGCAAGCAGCTGTAGTGCAGACCATCTTAAGTGCCATCACGCAACACGTACAGGACAACCAGGGGATCAGGCCCAGCCAGCATGGGTTCATGAAAGGCAGGTCCTGCTTGGCTAGCCTGGTCTCCTTCTATGACCAGGTGACCCACTTAGTGGAAGAGGGAAAGGTTGTGGATGTTGTCTACCTGGATTTTAGTAAAGCCTTTGACACTGTTTCCCACAGAATTCTCCTGGAGAAACTGGCTGCTTATGGCTTGGACATGCATACGCTTTGCTGGGTAAAAGATTGGATGGATGGCCAGGCCCAAGGACTTGTGGTGAATGGAGGTAACACTAGCTGGTGGCTGGTCACAAGTGGTGTTCCCTGGGACTCAGTACTGGAGCTAGTTCAGTTTAATATCTTCATCAATGATCTGGACAAGGGGATTGAGTGCACCCTCAGTAGGTTTGCAGACAGCACCAAGTAGACCAGGAGTGTTGATCTCGAGCGTAGAAAGGCTCTACAGAGGGATCTGGCCAGGCTGGATTAATGGGCCAAGGCCAACTGTATGAGGTTCAGCAAGCCCAAGTGCTGGGTCCTGCACTTTGGTCACAACAACCCCACGCAACGCTACAGGCATGGGGAAGAGTGTCTGGAAAGCTGCCCAGAGGAAAAGGACCTGGGGGCATTGGTCAACAGCGGACTGAATAATGAGCCAGCAGTGTGCACTGCTGGCCAAGAGGGCCAATGGCATCCTGGCTTGTATCAGGAATGGTGTGGCCAGAAGGAGTAGCACAGTGATTGTGCCCCTGTCCTGGGCACCTCGAATGCTGGGTTCAGTTTTGGTTTCATCCCTCCAAGAAGGACATGGAGGGGCTGGAGCATGTCCAGAGAAGGGCAACAAAGCTGGTGAGGGGTCTGGAGCACAAGTCCTATGAGGAGCAGCTGGAGAACTGGCGTTGTTTAGACTAAAGAAAACACAGGAAACCTTATGGCTCTCTACAACTGCCTAAAAGGAGGTTGTAGCCAGGTGAGTGTTGGTCTCTTCTCCCAGGTAACAAGTGACAGGACAAGAGGAAATGGCCTCAAGTTGCACCAGGGGAGGTTTGGATTGGACATCAGGAAAAATTTGGTTTTGGTCTGACCCAAAAGGGTTGTCAAGTATTGGACCGGGCTGCCCAGGGAAGTGGTTGAGTCCCCATCCCTGGAGGTATTTAAAAGATGGGTAGATGTGATACTTAGGGACATGGTTTAATGGTGGACTTGGCTGTCTAGGTTAATGGTTGGACTTGATGACCTTAAAGGTCTTCTCCAACCTAAATGCTGCTATAATTCTATGATACTATGATGTGAAAAAAGGTGGTATATTCCAAGAACATATAACTTGATCTCTTAGGCAGGAAACTAAAGTGTTAATTTTATTGGGGTTTGATGAGCTGAAAGACTTAGCTTTGGTTTTGGTTTGACATCCAGGTTTGGCTCATAGTTTTCCAGCCGACCCTTGCTGGATAAAAAAGCAAAATTAAGACCTGCTGCTTAGAGCACCCAACACAGTAAGAATTGTTTCCCAGTTCAACAAAAGTTAGAATTTGGCCTATGCCTTCATCATTTTTTTGAATATATGGCTATTAGACATGTGACATTCAAAGACGACTCTGTTACAAACTCAGCAAAGAGAAAATATATACTAGACTTTCTGCCATGCAGTCTAGGCTTTCAGTAAATGTTTTATTGTAGCTCTACCGAGCAGTGAAGCAATATTGGTGATATTGGTAATAGCAGTAAAGTTAGTGTTATAACTGTTCAAAAAAGTCCTAACTATTCAGAGAAAAAGGCAAAAGGACTCCTGGTAAGACTGAGGAGGGCACTACATATTTTTTTATGCATATTTATATCAAGGGAAAAAAACAAAACAAAACAAAACACAGATAAGTGTGTGTTTGGGGGGTTTCAAAAAAGAACCTGGTCTTGCTAATGAGCTGACAAAAAGAGAAGTCACTACTGCCTTGACCGTGCCCAGCGTGCCAGACAGGACAAAACCAGTGTTGTTTGTTTGCCCTAGCATAATGAAGGCTGACAGGATGTGTATTGCTCTCTCTAAATGTTTTGAGATGATAAACACCACAGAAGAAAGCAAAGCTGTTTAAACCACATGACAATGTTGACATAAGAGCATGTGGGTATAACTAAGCTTAAAGGCTATAAAATTGCAAGCTGAAAGGAAGTTCCTAGTCATCAGGTGGGACGGAGGTTCTGGCCTGTTCCTGTAGTATTCCTTGCCCAAATTCTTGTTTGTAGGACATTTTCTAACAATGTATTTTATGAGATACTACAGTACCATGAGGATGATCTTTTTTTTGTCATGTTGTCCCTTCTTTAATTCCGTAATACTGCAGGCAACTAGAATTTGCTTTTTTTTCCAATATTCATATAGTCATGCTTGGTTTGTATCTATATTTTTTTGTCTTCATCTTTGTTTCTATAACATGACCTGTGAAATTTATTAGCCAACCTTTAGGACATTCCTGAGGGTCCCATTGGCTGTATAATTACACAGCAAAGAAGCTTCTTAAAAGCTCTTCAGTAATTCTCTTGGCATCTCATGCAGTGCTACCTCTTTCATATAGGGCCAAATCTTATCGCGGGTGTTGCTTGATTGCCCACAGCGATAAAGACAGTGAAATCTGGTATTTGCCTTTTTCCATAATTGGCAGTACGTGTGTTTTGCTGCATGCAAGACTTAAACCAGTTTAAAGCTAACCAACATTTTTTACTTTCATCTTCACAGGCCTCCCATATGCTTCCTCTCCTCTTTGATTATAATGGCTGTAATATTGTCCTCCTTTCAAATATGCTGCATGAGAATGCATTAAAGAAAATTACCTGTATTTTCTGGTGTATTTTAAATCAGATAATGTTACTATTTAATTTTTTTCAGCTCCAGATAAATTTCACTTGAGAAAATAGCTACAGAAAAAAATCTCCTTTCCTTATTCTACACCAAATAGTAGAATACTGGATAATGTACATTTCTCACTCAGCACACAAGCTGTTTTTCTTTGGCCTAGATAAATTTTTTAAATAAACGCAGACCTGAGGGTAACAAAACGGGGGGGCAGTTGAACACCATCGTTCTTGAGGGATGCAGGATGGAAATCCCTCTGAAGCCTATCAGTGGCATTCACTGGTAAATTCAGCACCAGCTGGTTGAGAAGAGTTTATAAAGACCCTTAACTCACTAGAATAAGGTGGTTTTCCATTTAAGGACACATTTGCCTGAAGATCTCAGAGGCCTCCATTATTTGTCAGTTTGGTGAAGGTTATGTAATACTCCAACATTTGGCAATGAAAAATGTTGCTAAGTAGGGACATAAAGGAAAAGAAGGAGATTAGATTGGATTAAACAAAACAACCATATACATCCCACAGACTGTAAAGTCATGGGATCAAAACTAAGGTGCTATAAGAGACGACTGAAGACTCTGCTGACCATCAACTTCGCAGGCGATACCCTCGGGATGCCACAGATCTATGGTGGTGACTGTCTGTGCTTTTCCATCTGGATCTCTTGCTTAATTTCCCCTCCTCCCTTTCCTATTGCTGCTTTCTCTCTTTCCCCCCAAAGCGTTAATAAACGAGTTAACTTACCTGACCTCGTTTGTGTCTTAATCTCAATCGAAGAGATCGAACTGGAAACAAGAGGTTGGTCTAGTCCCCCTTACTCTCCCAGACTCATCTGAGGTCGGCTAGAAAGCAAGGGGCCCTTCCTCTCATCCAACAAGATTGGATCCTAATACTAGGAGACCAAGTTATATGTTCTTGGAATATACCACCTTTTTTCACATCATAGTATCATAGAATCATAGCAGCATTTAGGTTGGAGAAGACCTTTAAGGTCATCGAGTCCAACCATTAACCTAGACAGCCAAGTCCACCATTAAACCATGTCCCTAAGTATCACATCTACCCATCTTTTAAATACCTCCAGGGATGGGGACTCAACCACTTCCCTGGGCAGCCCGGTCCAATACTTGACAACCCTTTTGGGTCAGACCAAAACCAAATTTTTCCTGATGTCCAATCCAAACCTCCCCTGGTGCAACTTGAGGCCATTTCCTCTTGTCCTATCACTTGTTACCTGGGAGAAGAGACCAACAC
>NW_009260066.1:4508395-4517727 GCF_000687185.1 Egretta garzetta
TCGAATCCCAAACTATTGCCTCAGTTACCACTGAACTTTGTTAACTCACTGTTTTACACCAATAAACCACATTAGTTTTGCCTCCCTCTCACTCCATCCGCGACACACCCACCTGGCTACAACCTCCTTTTAGACAGTTGTAGAGAGCCATAAGGTTTCCTGTGAGCCTCCTTTTCTTGAGGCTAAACAACTCCAGTTCTCCAGCTGCTCCTCATAGGACTTGTGCTCCAGACCCCTCACCAGCTTTGTTGCCCTTCTCTGGACATGCTCCAGCCCCTCCATGTCTTTCTTGTAGTGAGGGGCTGAAGACCAGTGCCCAGGACAGGGGCACAATCACTGTGCTACTCCTTCTGGCCACACCATTCCTGATACAAGCCAGGATGCTGTTGGCCCTCTTGGCCAGCAGTGCACACTGCTGGCTCATATTCAGTCTGCTGTTGACCAACGCCCCTAGGTCCTTTCCCTCTGGGCAGCTTTCCAGCCAGTCCAAACCATCAAAGTCCAAACCTTTATTCTGAAACAACAGAGGCCAGAGAAAGGAATACACTCTTCATGTAGTCATATCAATGGAGAAAGAAATAGCATGTTTGATTTAAAGGTTCCTACTGGTTCTCATTCTCAAATGTTCCCTTCTCATATGTCGGATGGAAATAGAGTTCTTGTAATACATCAAAGATCTTTGGGGTTTTTACATCTGCTTAACTGAATAAACTCCTGAAGCCTCATTTGTTACATATTATTTTGTATATAATCATAAAATGTACAAGAAAATGCGGGTGTTATAAAAAACATGCAGATCTCCACCAGGCTCCTTAATTTTTCTACCTTGTAGAAAAGAAGATTGACAGAGATCAGAAAGTCATAAATAAAGCCTAGCTTTCTGCAGTGTGAAACTTTTATGCCATATAGGACAAAATGTATGTTATCAAACTGACCTCAGAGTATCCTGTTTGTAGACATGAAGCCTTCTGCTACCTAAAGAAGTATGGTAAAATGGGGATTATTAAATACTGATATGAAAGCATACACTCACCCAACTTCAAGAACATATAGCCATGCTTTATGGCGTTGTTCTTAAATACAATATTTTGACAAAAGCAGGAGTAGGAAATATGCTGTGAAAGTTACAAAACTCAGAAGCAAACGGATTGCTTTAAGATTCAAGAAAAAAAGATCATCTGTTGAATAACAAGAGTTTTCTTTAATGGTACCCTTGGTGAATTTTTTTATCATCTTTGATCATCATTTTTGTTCATCTTTGAAAATTGTTATTTTAGTCCTTAATCCAGCAAAGAAATTAATGCACTCAAATAGACTAATGTCATGGTTAGAATTTAGCAGGATCAGCACTTTAATTATTTTATAAAAACATATATCTGTAATTTTATAATTTAAGCTATGTTTTGACACAAGGCACTTATTTTCCTCTTTTCATAAATTTCCAGGGAATTAATTTTATAGATTGGCTTGTTTGCATATCACATAATATATATTACTGTGCAATAATTTAATTACTTAGTTGGTGTTTATACATTACTTTTTGCTTTGTAATCTGGGGAGGTAACCTTTTAAAACATGGAATTCCCTTTCCCAGTAGCTGGTGACTTTTCAAGTTATTTTCATAAGCAAAAAAATCACAATGTTCTCCAAATGCTCTGCAGATAAGATGCAAAAGTTTATGTGTCTTGGTTAAACAAGACCATATGGCCATAAAAGTAAAACACTGTGTTTTGATTCCTGCCAAGAAATGTTCTAAAAATGAGTTCACAGCATCCTATATAAATTTCAAAGCAGAACTACTAAATCTGAGGTGGTTTATTACTAAGTTAGACAACAAATTTTTTTTAAACTGTAAACAAAACCTCAGAGATAATAATTCAAGACCTTTTATTGGCAAAGTTCTTAAAGTCTTAGACTTTTTATACTATTTAAAAAATAACATGAACTCGATCAGAATAATTAACATGTAGCCAAGTAGAAGAAATATTCTGCTGTGAGTTTTCTGTTATTTAAACAGTTATTGTTAGGCCTAATAAAACCCCAAAACTCACCAGATACGTCTCATATCAACTATATAGTGAACCAACAGAAAAAAGCCTGATACTTATCCAGTATTCAGTCCATTTCTTAGAATAAGCACCCAGTGATGAATAGTGTCCTGTCATTTCTCACGACTCTCTAAAATATTATAATTAGAACTGCTGATCAGATGAAACTTAGGATACTTCTCAAGACATAAGTAAAACTGAACTAAAATCCTGGAATGACAAGCTACTTGCAGCTTTATTAGTTTGAATGGTAGAAACACAAATGAGAATAATTTGCCTTTGATACAGAAGTCCTTTAGGTTTGGGTTTTTTTCTTTTTAAATTGTCTAGGATGGCAAGGAAGGCTCCAAATTTATTATTGTTTTGGATTTGAATATTTGAAATGGGTGCTTTGCCATCAGGTATTACATATATTTTGTTAGAAAAAGTATAAAGTGAAGTTGTTTTGAAACCCAGAATATCAATAAGAGCACTCATAAGATCACAGTGATCATAATGGTGGTATACATGTGAAAACAATGTAAACATAATTAACAATGTATGACCAGTGAAATTAGCGATCTTGAATATATGGTGTCTGGAGAGCTAGTTGCAGCCTGGTACTATCATGTAAACTAGACAGCATTGTCAAACTGCATGTTTGTAAAATTATCGTTTCAGATTTTTCCATAATATTGCTCATCTTAATCTGCTGAGTCAAAAAGACCGGAAGCATGAAAGGAATAGTAAGTGTTTGATGAAGGTCTCATCATTCCATGATTTACTTTATAATGTGTCCAGTGTGACTAGTCAGAAGCTATCGTACAAAACATAATAAAGTTCTGAGCTCTACCTAATCCAGCAGTCAACAGTCTAGCAGTTCAAGGAATTTGGACAAGCTATTTGAGGTCTGAGCTTCATGGGATTTGACTCCAGAAATGAGGACACTACATTCTACCATGTATTCATGTGGGCATGTGTATTGTGCAGCTTCATTGACCAATCTTCTTGAAATTGCATAGTTGAGAATGCAAGAACCATGGGGCTTACACCAAGAAGAGCAGGAAAGAAAAAGGCTTACTTCTACCTATCCAGAATACCTTTACAGCCATATCCTCTGCCGTCATCCAGAAGTGTCTGACAATGAGGTGATCGTGAAAGACTGTTTGTTCAACAGCCAGTGCTTGACTGCTGACAACAGACTGCATCAAAAAAGTCATGTTTATTTTCTTTGTTAAGTGTGATGAGATGCTCCTGACTGCTGGCATGGCATGAGACAATGGAGAATGCTTACCTGGTGTGCTTGCACTGCTCACACAGCTGCATGGACCGGGTCACACAAAGAAACCTGTGATCAACCACCCTTAAATGTTTGCAAATCACTAACCTTTTTGAGACATATCCCAGTTTTGTATGTAAAGGATGTGTCTACCTTAACCTGTTGATCATATCATTGAACAGAGAAGGCATAATGCCATAAATAAGGCACCCCAAAGCTAATTTGGGATAGGTCTCATTGGAGGGTCCAGGGGTGCTGCCTGGTGAAGAAGACATCCTTACGTCATGACAGACAACATGAGCAGTCAACAATTTCCCCAACTGTTGCTCATCAGTGGTAAGATCAATCATTAGTGGTGTTGCTCCTTGCCTACACGGCAAGTGAGCTTTCCCCTTTTGCCTTTCAGTCATGCTTAGATTACTTGCATTCCTCTCAGGCTTAATTATATTGATTGTCAACTTATATAATTATAATAAAGTAAATCAGACTTTGCCCTTAGACCATTGTCATTTTATCATCCATTATCCCAAGAAGCCTTGTCATGTGACATTAAGACATTTTACCTTATTGTGACTTTTCTCAATGTAATATATCTATTTATATGCATACAAACAGACATATGCACATACACTGACAGAGAAGTTTGAGAAGGTCAGTTCAGTGTGTGCTTGTGTGTGGAAGGAAAGCACTGCAAAGACACGTGTAGCAATTTGACTGAGAAGCTCCCACTCGTTAAGTCCTACAGCTCAATGTCAGCTGATAAGTAAAGACAATTCTAATACAGAAAGAGAAAGAACACATAAAGAACATCTCATAATACATAAAATGTAGAAGCTGTTCTGTTAAAAAAATTCTATCATAATTAATCACAGTTAAATTCAATACATCAAGCTCCTACTGCACCTTCTCTTGAAATACGGTGAAGATAAACAGTATTAGAAGTTCAAACAATCAAATTGTGGTAAACAACCTACAGAAAGGAGACAGCAGTTGAGTTTTCATCCCTGTGCAATGAAGATATAAGGGTATTAATAGATGAGAAGCAATGAGAAACCAGTATACCATATCACCTAAATGAAAAAAAAAAAGAACAGTATTCATGACTACATATTATTTTTTAATATTATCTGTAACCTTGTTAATGCAACAGCTGTGACCACAGGTGCTGAAAGGAGGCCATCTAATTGCTCCAAACAGGATGCAGCCAGTCAGATTTTGTTTTTTCTTGTCAAGTATTCAATGAATTTAAGACTAATATTCATTAGAAAAGAAAACCTTTTTTTTATTATTTATAAAACAAATTTTCAGACACACACATATATATACATACGCATGTGTTGGTGGGTAAGCCTTGGCTGGCTGCCAGACACCCACCAAGCCGCTCTCTTACTCTCCCTCCTCAACATGACAGGGGAGAAAATGGGATGAAAAAGATCCTGGGCTGAGATAAGGATAGGGAGATTGCTCAGCAGTTACCATCACAGGCAAAACAGATTCCACTTGGGGAAGGTTAATTTGATTTCTTGCCAATTAATAATAGTGTAGGATGGTGAGAAAAAGAGACAAAACTAAAAAACACCTCCCTTTCTTTCTAGGCTCTGCTCCACTCATGATTTATCTATCTCTTTCCCACGAGGTTGTGGTCAGTTCATAACATTTCATCTCTGCGGCTCCTTCCTCCCTCACACTCTTCCCCTGCTCCATCATGGGGTCTCACCCACGGAGACAGTCCTCCATGAACTTCTCCAGCATGGGTCTTTCCCACAGGCTGTGTTTCTTCATGAATTGCTCCAGTGTGGGTCCTGTCCGCAGGGTCACAGCTCCTGCCAGGAGCCTGCAGGGCTGTTTCTCTCACATTTTTCTCATTCCTCTCTCTCACAGAGGCTGTGTAGCATTTTTTACCCTGGAGGCAGCCCCTGGTCTCTTCTCACAGAGGCCACCCCTGCAGCCTCCCCGACTCTACCAGAACTTTGCCACATAAACCCATAACACATGTACATGTTTCTATATGTTTCAGTAAAAGGTTCAGACACTTAAAGTGAAGTCATTGAATCCAATACTGATGGTCAAGTACAAAAAACAATTGAGTGTGAAATCACTGTAGTTTCATTTCAAAGATAGGCAAGAGCAGTT
This sequence comes from Egretta garzetta, assembly GCF_000687185.1. Taxonomy (NCBI): domain Eukaryota; kingdom Metazoa; phylum Chordata; class Aves; order Pelecaniformes; family Ardeidae; genus Egretta; species Egretta garzetta. Next base: position 4,513,835 of record NW_009260066.1, read on the forward strand.
TTCAACACCCCCATAAGGCCCAAAGTGGGACGTCAGGCAGCATGTACCTTTGATCAGAGTGTCAGACTTTGAATCAACATCCTTTTGCCTGTGCGTGCTCATAAACCCATTGTTTTCTTCATATTCTGGAGAAGTTCCTTAAACTTCAGTCTGTGCAAGTAACCTGCCTGTGGAAAGGAAAGACATTTATTTGCAGACCTGGAGAGCATTCTGACACAGAGTTTTGTCAGCAAACTACAGTTTCTGTCCAAATGCAGCATTGTTATGTTTTAGCAGTTTCCTGCCACCTCAACTGGAAGGTTATTATTGACCTTTCTTCCCTGGATTCAGGCCCCAACATCTGCATTGCTTCAGGTCAAAAATCCTGCACCTCCCACACCCCCTTTTACAGCTCCATGAGCCTGGGGGTCTTGGAAGCCCCAGTTCTTGGTCTTCTCATTGCTCACCTCTTCAGAAGAGCTCTGGGGGAGGTCCTTCCTGACTCCAAAGTGCTCTCAGATAACGTCCAGAATGCTTCTGCCAAGCCAGGGACATTTCGAGGTTATTCCCAAACATCAGGACAGTAAGAGATGTTTCTGGGGACAGGGACAGAAAAACAAATTTGTATCCTGTTTCTTCCTAGAATTACCTCTAAAATTTCTTCTGAAGCTCTGAAATAAAAGCTGTAAGCTTTTGACATACTCTTTTTAGATGGTATCCCTTGAGACCACACCTGAATGCCTTCCCTGTCTTGTCCATAGCTGCTTTTTTTTTTTTTTTAATGCATATTTAGTATTGTAACATCTCTCTGAAGACAGGCACAGTTAGCATATCAGGTTTGCATATCAGGTTTGCACATAGGAAAGAAGTACTAACATCCTTGTAATTCAGTGGAGAACAGTGCAGTGATCCTCAGGTAGACGTGGTACAGCTGCATGGACAGTGCCAATGGTGTGAAGGTACTAGCTGATCATCCTGACACATATATAAACACCCAGTCCCGAAGATAATGCAGGTGCCCTGACTGAGATGTCTCTTCTTCTCCCTCAGTAGTGTGGTATGCCAACAGGAGATGACATTCCCAAGGAAGACCTAGCTCTAACTGAGCCAGCTCATATCATAAAAGATGAGAGCTTCATAATCCTCTTGGGACTTTATGTTCTCCCTTGATCATTTGTAGACCACGTCATTTTATCTTTGCTGCTACGGTTGCCTAATCCAGCTGGTATAATGTTAGATCGGGCATAATCTATTGCTGTCAGTTCTTCTGACTGGTGTGAAACTAGCCTTGAATTTACACAAGAATGACGTGGTAGAACAGGGAATGCTAGTCTTTCAAATGAGTGTGTTAAAATAGCATCATCCTTCCTGCCAATTCATTTAAATATTTGAATTATAGTGATGGAAACATTTTATGTAATTTTCATTGAGCGGTAGAAGTTTACAATTGTTATGTCTGTGTGTTTGCATGTAATAACAAATGTTTCCAGTATCCTTCAACACAGCAGATCTCCTTTGACTTCTGGAGGAATCTGGGATGCAAAAGGAATATGCAGTACAGGTAATACAGCTTTCACAGATAAATTTCTTGAAGCAGTTTTATGATTTTTTTCTGTCATTTATGCTTTATGTTGGGTAGTAACATATTGGGAAGGATTAGGAATTAATTGCATTTCAAATTACAGTCTCGTATCTGAAAATTGTCATTGTGTATCCATTTTTTATAATCTCTGGTTGCTTTTATTCTCAGCACAAAACAGCCAAGATCTGCTGAAGAAAATGGTGTAGTCATGTTCCCATGCTGAGGAGGGGTAGACCTACCTCTCCATATCGCAAGGTAATTCTCTGAACGGGAAGTTGTTGCCTCACTTCAATAGAAACAGCCTTTGTTTGCTTAGCTCACTAATTCTAATTAAATGTGTTGAATCACCCTTTCCCTCATAAACCCCTGAAATTCAGTGTACCATAGAAGACTGAATCTTTCAGTTAAGCAACATCTTCTAGATTCATTTTGATTACAGGAGTTGAAAGAACTCTCTCAAATGTGAGGCATCAAGGTGCCCCAGAGCCAAGGAAAAGCCGTATTCTTTCCTTTTTGGAAATAAAATTTCTTGTGACAAATGGTATAAAGTGAAGCAACACTGGCCACAGCACAACACTTGTTTGGAAGAAATGGGCATGTCAGAAGGAAGCTATGCTCTGTGCTGGGTAATTTATTTCACCCTTTCCCCTCAGCTAAGATTTTATGGTGCTGAGTACTAGGAAAAAAGTGCTGAATACTAAGAAATAAAGTTTGGAATATGTTCTTATGCCTTGCTGTGTGTCACATATATTATTTTCTCCCCGAGTCATATTTAGACATTCACAGGCTTGTACATTACAGTTAATCCTTTTTTATTTGCAGAAGGAATAAAATAGTTTTAATTCCTCCTATTTTTTAATCAAATTCTACCTAGCAACATTGTTTTAGAAGTCAGATTGCAGTAACATGGAGAGGAGTCATTCTTTAAAAAACCTTCCTTTGCCTGAAGGACAGTCCTGGTACGTCCTGGCAAGAAAATGCTGGCTGCACCATTGTGTCGTGCTCCACGGGCATCTAATGCCTCATTAGAAAGTCTGTCCTCTCTTATCTTCTTCCAAGGACACGTTCCCACTGAGACACTACTAGGCTGTGACCTAGAGACTCCTCTGGGACCCTGTTAACAGGTTCAAACATCTCACCCTCCCTTCAAGAGTCATGGATAAATGGATGTGTGTGAGTTCAAGACCTAGGATTAAGCACTACAAATTTCATAGAATCATAGAATCGTTTGGGTTGGAAAAGCCCTTTAAGAACATCAAGCCCAACCGTCCCCCTACCCCTGCCATCCCACCACTAAACCCTGGCCCTCAGCACCGCCTCTGCCCGGCTGTTAAATCCCCCCAGGGATGGGGACTCGACCCCTTCCCTGGGCAGCCCATTCCAGAGCCTGATAACCCATGCAGTGAAAAAATGTTCCCTAATGTCCAACCTAAACCTCCCCTGGTGTAACTTGAGGCCGTTTCCCCCCATCCCATTGCCCATTCCCTGGGAGCAGAGCCTGACCCCCCCCCTCCTCTCAGGCAGTTGTAGGGAGCGATGAGGGCTCCCCTCAGCCCCCTCTGCTCCAGGCTGAACCCCCCCAGCTCCCCCAGCCGCTCCCCAGCAGCCTGGGGCTCCAGACCCCTCCCCAGCTCCGCTGCCCTTCTCTGGACACGCTCCAGCCCCCCCAGGTCCTTCGGGGAGGGAGGGGCCCAACCCTGACCCCAGCATTCGAGGTGCAGCCTCCCCAGTGCCCAGGACAGGGGCGTTTCAATCCAAACCTTTCACCCTGACACACAAAGTGCCCAACCAGGCAGCTCATGATATATGAGAACTAAACTTCCCTCTTTTATCCTCACAGCTAATTGATGGCACATCTTTCTTAGGCTTTTTTAAAAACAGAAGAGTTCAAGTGTATTCAAACACACGCAAAACCCTTGAAGGCGTGCCGCAAACTTGGTATATTTACAAGCACTTCCATCCTTTTTCTCTGAGAAACAACAGGACAGACTCCGCTTTTGAGTTCTTTCATGGGAAAACAAAATAATTGAGGATGTTCATTCCTGGGACCCAAAGTCCTGGCTACTTTCTTCTCCCCCATGAGTGGATGCTCAGGAGCTTCGTGTGCTGGCTCAGCACTTAATGAACTCAGGCGCTGGTACAAGTTTTAACAAAATCATGTGTGGACATAAAATAGTCTAAGGCACTCTGGGGACTTGGAGAGCATGTGAAACTGTCATTTAGTTATAGCAGCTCTAGGACTGTGAGGCTGGTGTAGAGCTTAGAAACAGCAGAACCTGCAAGTCCTAAGAGGGAAATAGGAAAATATTTCTTCTGCAGTGATTTATCAGAT
>NW_009260066.1:4517750-4540189 GCF_000687185.1 Egretta garzetta
GTCTTGAATAGCTATGACTGAATTCCAGAGTAGAAAGTGTATTTCCAAAACCTGAAGGTCCACATTAGAGGTCCACATGAAAATGTTGCCAGTATTTGCATCGATATTAGCCTTGCATCTCTGTGTGCTAAATGGGTAAAAGAAACAGCACTAACAGATAAATAAGTAATGGGGAGAGTTCAAGAAAACTGCTGAAAACCCAGACTCTGCAGAAAAGAGGTGAAAGTACTAACGAGCAGTTTATTCCTTGCAGTGTTAGGGAATATTCTTTTTCTTCTCAAAAGTTCAAAAGGATATAAATGAAATTAAAGGTTCATTAACATGACTAATTCATTTTGTCTCTTATTCTTCATTTCAGAATTGTAACCTATCAACATTCATAATTAGGTTGAGGGTGCTTCACTTTTTAATGGAATGGAAAAATATGAGGAAGAACTTACTCTGATTAGACATAACCATTATTTCTAATATGCAATATATCAACTTCTCAGCTAATTATACTGTAGGAATTATCATGCTTCTTGCTATTGAAATTAGGAAATCGTTTGATAACTCCTCTTTTCATAGGTTATTGAGGTTTCAGGACATTTGTTTCTCTTAATTAGGCTATTTAAGTACTGGATAAGGTTTGCTAGCGGAATACAAAAATCTTTTTGGCTTTAAAAGAATTAATTGTACTTTAACCAATATTTTAACTTTTCAACAGTTTTAGGGTCCAAAGACATGTATAACAATTATATGCCAATTATTCCCTCCATCTGAGTTGCCTTCAATATTGCCTCAAGGACATTTTGTTCCAACAATTATCTCTTCTCAAATCTTACTAGCACAGCTAAAATTCTGTCCTAGTTTACCACAGTGTTTAAGTAGATTGACTTTCATCCATGAAAGCCTGTTTGTGGGGTTAGGTTGTCCATTTCTAGGTTACTCTGTGAATAAAGCCAATGGGCTGTGGCATCAGAACCAGGCAGCGAAGTCAGAACAAAGCAGTTCCAGCAGAAAGCATGAACAGAAATCTCTAATCTGAACTCACCTTAAATGGAGGAGCTTTCTAAGTCCTGCTGGACGCTGGTATCTGGCCACTTTTGAGAGCAAGTGAACTGATAGGAGCTGCTGGATTCTTCCACAGCAAGGTGTAAGATGTCATTACCACTAACCAAGATTCATTGTAAATATAAATTGTCCAGGACTTGTGAAAGTGATGCAAACTAAATTAGATGCTTTTGCCACTTCTGAGTAAGGCTTGCATAGGTAGAGCATAGCTACATTACTAAATATTTCTTGTATTAAATGAATAAACAATGCTGCCTTACAAACTAACACTTCTCATAACCATTCTCAGAGTATCATACATTGTCACACTGACAACAGTTTAAAAAGAAAGAACATGAGCACCAAACAAATCCCTGTTTTCAGCTCCATTTGAGATTAAGGCTTTGCTCAAAATGTAGAGTAAAATGTTGGTGCCAAACGGTAAAATTTTCAGATGCCTTTTTGATCCAGTATATCAGTTAGACACTCACCAGCTGACCTTATGGTGACTCCCTGTGTACCAGTTATCTACCTGGTATTGGTCATTCTATTGAAGAGTGACTGACTCTATGGGTCTGAAGCTAGGAAGTTGCTTTTTGGAGGTGGATGCCTGCAGAGTCTGCTTTGAATTAATACCTCTGAAAAAAGGGTAAATTTAGCATAATTTATGAGGTTGGGCTGGGCAGGTATACATATAATAAACCTTAGGATAGTTAGTTGCCACCAAGTTTGCTTTGAACACTGATTGTCACATACAAACAGCATGACCAAGCTATGTTCCTACCCAGAACTTGCGTCCAACTTTTCACATCAATGAAATACAAAGTAGGGTACTATGTTTGGCACTAAATATTGGCCTGATATTCCCGTCAATCCAAGCTCTCTGAGAAAATTCAAGTTTTGGGTTAGAGACTTGTAAATAACAAAGCAAGGTATATGAAATGTTGGTGTGGTGTGAATTTGGGTCAAACAATCCATGGGGACTCATATTAAGCACAAAGAAAACAGTGGCTGTGGAAAAAATCTGACTGGAAATTAGCAGCTTTAACCGCCAGAAGAGTGAGATACTGGAAAACTCCTTCTGATGTTAGCCTTTAATCTACAATTAAAAGAGAGAGGAGGATTAGCTCTCATCAGTTTAGATGAGCTATTGCCTGATGTAGCAGATGTGTAGACTCCATGTCCAAGAAGCTCCCTCCCAGTCTTTACACCAGTGGTTGCAGGTGCCCAATATAGGACATTTCTGAATTTCTCACACGTGCACAATTTCTGTTCAGTAGAAATTAATGAGATGTAAGACAATGATGACTCTGCAGCTCCTAAAATGTGATTCTTTGTACAAGGCAAACACATCACCTTGCAAGCCTTCCCTTCATTTGCAAGCTTTATAATGATGACAATCACATGAGATGCCTTTGATCAGTTGTCCTCCAAGTGTTTTATCGTTAATTCAAAAAGTAGGACACAATGACCATTAAACAGTGTCAGTTTAGAGGCAGTGTTTTTATTGCAAAGATCATAGAAATTAATCCTACATTTTTAAATTTTATAAGGGTACCAAATGAATTATTTTCAGTCTTAGATGTTCTTTAGGAGGTCTCTCTTCTCCCTCTTGTAAAAGCCTGTAGCTATAACTCGGTGTGGATAAAAAAAATTAACTTAAACTTTATGAAATGGTTAAAATTCAGCCATTGATCCATTTCTTGAAACTGAAGCTTTATGAATCATTGAAGCAGATTAAATCAGCCCTTTTAATTAATGAAAAAATCCAAACATCCCATTGTCTTCTTGGTTCACTTTAGCCTGTGCTGAGCTCTGCACACCACAGCTAAACTGCCTCTACCATTTAAAGCTTGCTTCTGTATTACTAAATGACATCGCATTCTTACCTGTCTTCTTGTTGTTTTAAGATGTGTCTGCACTGAGGAGTTGTAGCAAAGGGGTGTAAATTTTCAGACTGAGATAGCAGAGGAAATGAGATGGGTAGGGCCCTCAAACAGTGAACAACACTTCTCCTGCATAACTCAGCTTGTTACGTAGATGGTTGTGTGTCCTCCAGCAGTTTTGGTGCCCAGGAAATTATTCATACAAGAAGAATTTTAGATGAGGTTTCTAATACTATATGGCATAAATTCTTCTCCCTGAAGAAATCTGTTCAGTTTCACAGATGTCATTTTGTTTAAAAATTAAAGAGAATCAGTAAGAGCAAAGAGAAAAATGTATTGGGCAGGTAAATATACCTTATTCTTTTGCTCCTCTAAAAGATTTTGATTAAAATTTAAATTTTCTTTTATTACGTGCAAAAATAACAGTAAGTCTTCATATTGAAACTATCTTTTAGTCAGTCAGTGTGCACTTTCTGTTCTTGTAAAGCACAGTGAGATAAGTGTAGTTAAATCAGGGCTATATTTATTTTTTTTAAAAAGTACAATGCCATGTACTAGAAACATTCGCATACAACAAAACATTTTAATATATCAAAATAAAAGTGTTACATGTACACATGTACTGTATACAGGTCCCTGTTTATTCCAATGTCTATTAATATTTTTAAATCATTGGTACATTTTTTATGGAGAGCTTGATTCTTTTGTGACATAAATTGATATAGTTTCACTGGTTTCAGTGATGTCACACCAAGTTGCACCGGATGAGTTAAAAAAGGAGTCAAACTAAACTTACCAAGAAAGATTAAATACTCAGATACCTTCTGCATCACACAACTTCCAGTACTTCAGTCAGGAGATAAACAGGTTGAAAAACTTTGGCACTCCAACATCAAACACCACCAGAATCATTGCTTGCAAAAGAATGATAATATGTGAATAAACGAAGTTAAAAGTGAAGAGGAAATGTCCACAAATGCTTCAACACTTGGGAAGTTTTACCATCATACTTATTTTTTATGGGCACAGTGTTGTCCAAAATAAGAAGGCAAAAATTCAAGGCATCCAGTTAAGTCCTCATGAAATCACTAGGAACAGGAGAGGCAAAGAGGGTTAGGAAATAAGACAGACGTTGCATGGGTGAAAATGGAGCAGACAAAAAAGTTGGTTTTCCATCAGAAAACAATTAAATTCCCAAACAAATGTAAAAGCTATGGTTGTAACAGGCATGCACATCAGCATTTTTTCTCATTACAGCTTACAAACTGTTTTCAGTTGCTCATAACACAACAGTCTGGTCACAAGAGAAACCTCTACATGCACAGCTGATGCCTCCAGCCCAGGTTTTTGAAAACAACAGTCAAAACAGGACTGCCATAATTGAGAAAGCACAGTAAAAATGAATTTTTAAGCCCATGTGGAAAACCTGTGGCAACCATCTCTTTGAAGGACTGTAACACTTGGAACATGTTAGCATAGGAGAGGAAGGAGTGCATGGAGTGCCAGGCACGAGCTCTTTGGGTGAAGACCAGTGGGGAGCAGAATGGTGGCTGCACCACGCTGATTGACCAGGGGACAAAGCGTGGTGAGCACTCCAAGATCTGACCACATCTTGTGCTCCCTCGGTACAATGCAACATGCCAATGCTCTCTTCTTGAACTCTAGACCAACACTTCCAGAGGGCTCACATTTTAAGACAGACACTTTTTCACACCACAGTTGAAAATAATCCTTGGTGTTTGAGGGGTGACAGATCTATCTTTCTCTGATTGCTCCCAGCTGCTTGAGAGCAGAGTGTGGAAAATTGTTGGAAATTATAGGAAATGGAAAATTTCATGTGTGCTCAGTGGTCCAGGACATTTAAGAGGAGCTGTTTGATCTGAACACAACAAAGGCAGGCAGGAGGGATCCAGGGATGAAGATGAGAGGAAATACATATTCTGGTGCAGAGAAGAGAGAGCAATAGAAGGAAACTCTGCATGGATTGAGAAACTGAGACACCGAGGTTGTCACTGCAAGGATGAAAGTGGGAAACATAACCAGGGTTTTCAGAAAGACAAATCTTGCTCGGCCTGCTTGGGAATGAAGGTTCATTCTCTCTTTGTCCACATCACAGCCAGTGTTACTGACTTTTGTGCAAACAGAAATGCTGGATACCTTGACCCAGAAGACAGGCATGTGCAAACTCCTTGGCACTCCAAGCAATCTCTATGCTTCCTGGCTGTGGGTGCCCAAGCTAAAACTGTAGCACAGGAAGATTTCCTGTAACTTCAGCTTTACCAGAAGTAAAAGTCTTGCCAGAGGATTTGCAGGGACAAAAGTAGGAAAAGGAAAGCATAACAATGTAGAAGTCCCAGAAGCAGCAGAGCAGCATCATGGTGGAGAAAGGACAGAAGCTGAGAGGGACTATCAAGATGTGGTGGGTTGACCGTGGCTGGACACCAGGTGCCACCAAGTTGTTCTATCACTCCCCTCCTCAGTAGGACAGGGAAGGCAGTGGTGGGGGGAAAAAATGAGGTAGAAAAAAACCTCGTGGGTCAACATAAGAGCAGTTTAATAAGAGCAAAAGCAAAGGCCATGCATGGAAGCCAAGGGAAAACAAAGATTTTCTCCTCTACTTCCCATCAGCAGGCCACACCCTGGGAAGCAGGGCTTCAGTATGTGTAGCAGTTGCTCTGGAAGACAAATGTCATCAATAACGAATGGCCCCACCTTCCTCCTCCTTTCTCTTAGCTTTTATTGCTGAGCAGACATCATATGGTATGGAATATCCCTTTGATCAGTTGGGGTCAGCTGTCCTGGCTATGTCCCTTCCCAGGATCTTGCCCACCCCCAGCCTACTGGTGAGGGGTGGCAATGTTGAAGAGACAGCCTTGATGTTGTGCCAGTGCTGCTCAGCAGTAGCCAAAACACTGGCGTGGTATCAACACCCTTCTAGGTACCAAACGAAAGCACAGCACTATGAGGGCTGCTGTGGGGAAGATTAACTCCATCCCAGCTGGATCCAAAGTAGATTTGTCAGAGACAAGAAAGGACAAAACTGAAAATTACCATAAATAGAGAAGAAAAGAACATTTAAAACAATAAATTATTTCCTTCCTTTCTCACATTTTCCTGGGATAACCTATGAGCAATAACAAGACCTTGGTTTGTTTCTTTGGGGTCTTTTGTTATCTTTTTTAGCTTTTTAAAGGTAGCTTATTCTTTCTTTAGTGTATATGAGCAGTTTTCCACATAGCTGCAGACCTCAGTAGCCACTCACCTACATCTCCACCAGATAAAAGGATGGGGTGATTTTTCCTACTCCAGTCAACACTAAAATTTGGCCTAGTGGCAGTCAAGAAAAATGCACAGTTGAATAAATAGTTTCACATATAAAACCAGGTTTATTTGTGAGCTTACCTGGATTAATTGTTCAGAGCTGCACCTCATACATCACTGTAAGCATGCGCTGGTCAGGAAAGCCTCATAATTCTTGGGCATTAAATAAATCTGCCAGTGCTGGGAGACTAAGCTGAAAGCCAAATTGCTTTTAGGGGATGATTATTTAAGATATTTGTTTGTCCTTCATGTTTTTATATGTATCCTGTCTAGGCTTGCATCTGAAAACAACCTGAATTATTTGCACACCACATTCTCTCTTTCTTTGCGGTCTTGTTGTCTTCATGGTGCTCCTCCCTCCCCTGTGTTCTCCGACTCTTGCACGAGCACCAGTGCACGCTGGTGCTGAATGGGCCAACGCCTGTGGTACCCCCCCCGGGCCAAGCACAGCCTGCACGTACTGCCAGGAGACTGTAAGGTGATTTTAAGCGCTGAGGTTTCCACTTTTCTGTGGCCCCACAACGATTCCTCCTGAAAAATACACTCTGGCATCCCAAAAATCCTTCCTGCAGGATAGACTGATGTTTGGAAATTTGCTGTGTTCGTAGAAAAATGAATCTTTAAGTTAACTGAGGAGTAAGAAGAGAAGAGGCTGTACATCCATATGTTTTTCTTTCCTTTTTTGGGGGGTTTTTGTTTGTTTGTTTGTTTTAGCCTAATTATTAGCTCTACCTAAAAAACTTTCTTTTAAGCATCCAAAACGATGCTCAGTGACCAAAACCGCTTGGGGGGGAGGGGGAAACGATAGGGGAGGGAAAAAGCCAATCGCGTCTCTTGCCCGGAGAAGAACCAATTAACGGGGTGCCCAGCTTCAACTGTTTATTAAAAAAAAATGAATGAAATACTGGAAAAATAAAGAGAATAGATAAATGCTGCTGCTGTTGTTGTAGTATCATCATTATTGTTGTTATTGCTGTTATTATTTTTATTATTATTATTATGTTCTTGTTATTACTATTATTATTGTTATTATTGCAGTTAATCTTGCTATTGTTATTATTACGCTTGTTATTAATGCCTTTGTTATTATTAATCTTGTTGTTATTATTATTATTATTGTTATTATTCTTTTCATCGGAAAGCCTGCATTAGTATTAGCTAGTTTTAATTAACTATTTCCACATGCAAACACCGCAGCTAAGCTTACAGAGACATAACAGTTATGCTTCTTCATCCATTTCGATTTAAGTAACTGCGGTTTTACTGTGAGAGATGACAACTCTGCCCTGTTCAGGAAACCATCTTTAACAAAAAAACCCCAACCAATTAAAAAAATGCCTCAGAGTGCAAACCAAAGTGGGCCTAAAGTGAACTTTTCTACAACATACTCTTCCAGTAATCAGCAGCTCATGAACTTCCCCAGCTTGTGCTCAGTGGAGCTGGAGGGATTTATCTACTACACATTTCCAATTACTTCTTGAACCAAAGCAGAATTTTAACATCCATAACACACTGCAGCAAGGAGTTTCACAGCTTAAGTTCACTATGTGACAAAGCATCTCCTTTCTCTCTTTCTCCATGCATGTAAAAATACATAAATATATATGAATGGATGCATGTATAATCAAATCACCAACCTCATGTTGAACGTAAGGCTTGTCTGCTTACTCTGTTATCTTTTTGGAACTTGCCACCTTATTTGGTGCCTTAGAGGTTTTGACTTAGGAGAAATGGTAAATAATGGCTGCCTGTCTGCCATTTCTATGACATTCATGATATAGATTCTTCCTCCCCCCTGTCCATTTTTATCCTATTTGTCATTTCTCTTCCAGAGTGCAAAGTTTTTAATATGGGAACTACTCCTTGGTTTTGGCCAGGGGCAACCTGTTGCTCTTTCTGCATGCCTTTACTTCAATTGCATCATTTAAAATTTAAGATAGGTGTATGAACTGCATGCCGCAGCATTTAAATGCATCCATTTGCCTCCTTTATGCCTCTGCTGTCTTTAGTGATTTTTAAGTCTCTTTGTAACAAAGTCAGCTATGTGAAAGTTCATCTATTTACTGTACACGTAATTTACAGACCTTGTTGTCTTTAAGGCAACCAATTTACATTTCCTCTGGCAGGACGATGACTTCTGTCTCACTTTCTTGAGATGCCAGACAACATTCCTATGGTGGATTTAATCTCCCCACAGTCCTTTCTCTGCTCTGTTCAATGGCTGCACTTCCAAGCTACCTGCAACAAACAATTCTTGATTTAACTTTATGAAAGGTGTCAGGGTATCAAAAATGTTATGATCATCTAAACGTGGAAATAAATAGGAATGTAATGAAGCATGTAACTGTACGATCATAGCCAAGGGAATACTGCAGGCAGCTAGTACTCCTGAAACAAACAAACAGTGCCGAAACTTAAATGGTGAACAGAAAGTCTCCCATAAAACAGCAATAATCGTTCTCGTTCAGCCCATTAGCTCTTAAGTCAATGCAAAATTATTTATTCTGAGATAGAAGGAAGCAATACTACATAAAACACACAATAAAAGACCCTGCCTTTCAAACTGCCTAGTTCCTAATATTTCTAAGTAGACATTTTCATCCATGACCTATATTTCCCCTTAATTCAGATACTATTTGAAAATAGACCAATATGCCATGTTAAATTCCTGATCTCACAGAGACCAATGTGACTTTAGACTTCTTTTTTCCCAAAGTAAATTATTAATCGTTTTCTTTAGTCGGAAGCTGATTATTCTCTCAGGCAGAAATCACTTTTGTAAGTCAATGCTTCCTGTGATAGCCTTGGTGAAAGAGTTACAAACAAAATTAGGTTGATTTTAATTTCTACCTTCAGTCCTTTTGTGATGCTAGAAAATAATTTCCACCAGAAGGCTCACTTTGAGGAAAAAATGTGATTCGTGAAAGTGTGGGTCCCAAAGCGCTGGTAGCAGGCTGTTTTTCAGATGCAAACTTGTTGATGAAAATAAAAGAAAAAAGTGAAGAGTGGGCCCTCTGTTCTACAGGTGACGTGATGACAGGGCCATTTTCCTTCTCCTTCTGCCTGAGAACATAAAAACTGAGATCATGAGAAGGATGTGAGGGAAGCTGCATGTGAAATGGGAGTGTTAGCAATATCTGTTTCCAGATTCATTTTCAGAGAAACAGCATTTATTCCAATCCATATCTAACCTTAATATCAAACTTACATTACAGGGGTGATCATGGGATCATCTGACGGAAAAACAATCTCAGATTTAGAGTAAATCAAGGGTTTTTTTACATTTTTCTTCAACTTTCATCCACTGAATATCTGCACTTCTGGGGGATTTGGCTAGTAGGAACAACAGTCTTGCAAAAATAAAACACCATAAGAGCACACGCAATCAGAAAACTGTTGAGAGAGAAAATGATGATGTAGAAAATATAGAAAATTGTGTGCATAAGAACCGCAGGCAAATGTTTGGACATCTCTGAAGTGTGAAAACATTTTAAAACTATGTTGCTGAAAATATCATAAAAGTAAAGCTCAGAACAAATCCAATTTTCTTCTAAAAAAAAGGAAAACTTATTCCCTGCTTCTTTCCTGTTATTATTCAAAGTCAATTTGTGTATATTTGTTTTTCTTTGTTTCATATCCAAGCTGGAGACACTTGGAGCATTTATATACATTTTACGAGTCTTGGTCAGTTTGGGGAACTCTTTTTCCCTCTTATGCATGTAAATATACATATATATATGTGTAATCAAATTACTAACACTGTGTTGAACACAAGGCCTGTCTGCTTTCTCTGTTATTTTCTTACCCTGTTTTGGACATGAATATATGCCCATGATCATGGCACAAACCATATTCTGGCATTTTCTGCTCACATGATACCTGATTTTACATAAAAATTGCTGCTTAGAAGAACCACTGTAACTCTATGGGCTGGTAATTCTAGGCAGGGGATCATCCAAGAGTTACCCAGCTAAGCAACCTGAACATTTTAATATAAAAGAGTTCTCTTCTGGTATTTGAAAATGAAAGGAATACCACGTACTCTCCGGAGCAGGGGAAAAAAAAAAAAAAAAACAAGAAGAAAGAAAGAAAAAAAGTCATCCTCGGAGTTTTGTGTTCAAAAAGACATTCTCAGATATTTGTTTTCAAAAGCAAAAGTCAGTGGAAGGAGAAGGGAATGCAAAGGATCACACATTCCTTAGAAGATTTTGAATATTCTAAAACACTGATTAAAACAAAAAACCGACAACAATCACACACACACACAAAATCAGGGCAGGGAATCAATTATACACATTTTATTTAGGCCTGGGTAGTCCTTCCCTGCCTGAACTACTGTTTCCCTGCCCTTGTGCTCCTCACTCTTCAGGTGTCACCACCTCCCCTGCTCCTTCCCAGAAGAGGTACTGCTCTTTGCCTTCACTCCCTCCAGAGTGGAGATGTCAGAGCCAGCTGTAATTGGTGGCAAACCCTTGCAACCGTCCCACCCCTGTGTCCTGACTATCCTTGGAAAAATACTGGTCTAAACCATTTTCCCTGAATGGTCAACTTGACTGTCTCCAAGGCTCCTGAGATGCTCATGGGGGATCCATGTTTGACCTGACATGCCTCCTTCAGCTGAGCCATGAAATTTCCTTTCCGTGAAGCCCTAAAATCACTCTGTCCTCACAAAGCAGCTGGAATCCACTTTGAAGTGTGAAGCTCAGGAGCCCAGGAGCCCGTGACCATAGTGTGCCCAAGTGATTACCCAGCAGAAGGAGATTTTGGGGAGCTGTGGCACCACCAGTGATCTGGGCAGCATCTCCAGGTTCTGCACTAGAGCAGAAATCCTTCTCTCTCTGCTCCCTCAAAGGTAGAAGTAAGAGCTTTAGTAGAAATAAGACTGTGCCTGTGTTTGCACTTAAGGGAAGTAATCTATTATTATCCCAACTGCTTCTGCTTTAGCAGATCACACATCTGTGCATGTCCAGTCTTCTGCCCCCTGCCACATACTGGTATCTCTTCTCCAGCAGGCTGCCTCTGACGCAGGACAGCAGGAACAGAAATGAAGTTGATAAAACTTAGGTCTGAAGACAAAGCTTGAAAGACTTCTGACACAAGGTGCTTTCTTTTCTTGTCATGAAAGAACCAACCAAACGCTAACATTTACCCTTATTTCCAGGACCTATGTTTTTATATCATTTAGCCCCCCTATAATTGCCAAAACAAGTCGAACAGCATGACATAAATAAATAAACCCATTTGTCCTCCCATTAGAAGTAAAAAAGAGGATAAGAATCCCTATTTTTCTCATAATCTCTAAGACACTCATCAGTACAGTAAGTCTTTTTTTCCACTTATTCTTCCCACCAATATTTTAAAACGTGGTGGATTTGATGAGAAAAAAAAAAAAGAATCTTCTAGTTAATAAGTAAGTATAAATTTTATTCTACAAATGAAACAGTTTGGATCATTTTTAAATAAGCCCCAATAACTGGGTGTCAATCTGTAACAGAACCTTTAGATATTTTCACAGTTAACTCCTTATTCTCATTCCTGGTCTTTGTTGAATCTAACATGAATCACTGACTCAGACACAGGCTGAATTTCTTGTAGGTGGTCGCTGTCTTATCTATAAATAGCATACGTACTGTACTTCACCAACATCTTTATTCTAAGTCACTGATGAAGCATTTTAGGTGTGCTTTTTTAAACCTCTTTTCTTGCCTTTTGAAGATGAGAAACTCTGTGGTGTAAAATCTCATTTGGGGGTCCATGGTAGGGAGTAATTTATATAAGAAAAAAAAAATTGGGATGTTTCTTTATGGCTATGTCTTACTGAAATAAAAATTACTTCCAATTTAATTAATTCCAATTCACTCCCACTTTGGTCTTTTACTGTTGTAAAATAAAAATTAAAATAATGAATAAAAGAGGGCTATTTTCTAACTTCCACAGTGGGTTCAGCTCTTGAGGCTATTGCATACAATTCATGACAATGACGAATGGATGACACTTGGCATCTGAAGCCCAGCCAGCAGAAGAAAGAACCTATTCTCTAAGGGATTACATCCAAACAACGAGGTTCATTCTTTGCTCTACACATATAAAACTGTCCCACTTGCAAACGTGTGTAGACAACTCTACATGAAAGTTTGTTGCAGCCTTTCATTCTTGAAAAAGTGTTTTTTCTTCATGATGAAATATTTTAATCACCCTATTTAGATGTTGAGTCTTCTTTTCCCCTTCTTTCTTTTCCATTATGTAGAAAAAATCCTATGAAAAAGAGAAGACATTGGGAAAGTCTAATATCTTCAACAGTTTATTCACTGATGATGCTCAATTATGAGTGGTATTTAAGTAGGTGTACTTTGTATTTCTTTGAAGTGTCCAAGTCCAAAAAATTGCCTAATGAAAAGCTCCTTGTGCCTTTATTTTTTTTTTAGTCTTACACACTAATTCTGTATATGCTCTCTTCTCCCTTCCTTTTAACTTTCTTAGAGAAATGAAAGTTGAACATTCTGTCTTGTGCCAGAGGGGAGAAAAACCAGGTTATTTAATTGTACCAGATTTTAAAAATTGCATTATTTCACTGACTTATTAAGTCATAAGTATGGTTTCATGTCTGATTCTGTTTGCATAGAAGCCCAGTATGAAATCTTCCTATTTCCTGCTAAAATTATATGGCCGAATAAATAGTTGAAGCTTAATTGTAAGGAAGGTCTCTAGCTGAATTCAGTCTCTCAGTTTCTGCTTTTAAGCCAAGCTCACTGCAAGTTAGAAAGCAGCATTAGATTTTAATTCTTTCACAACTGTATCTCACTTTGTCAAAAGTGTTTTTTAAGATCTTACCCTGTACAGAATCACCATCCATCCAGCTGACCAATTCTGGCAGACCTGGAGGAAACTCATCATTCAACATTATTCCAAAAATGGGTTCTCTATGGCTCAAAATATGTTATGGAACTTACCTATTTTTAGCAATTCAATAGGGAAGCTTTATGCTGACATTCAAACTGTAGTGCCATCAGTTTTTATCCAGCTAGAGACCATGTTTTCAAAAAAATTGAACTCTGCGTGTTGTTATCTTCTGTTGCTTCTCACTTCAGTGGGATTAACTTTCATTTTTTTCTGCAAGTGCCAACTTTGGACAGGATGGTGAAAACTTTACCTCATTGCTAATTAAATATCCTGAGGTCAGTAGGTGTATCCTTAGAATTGTCTTAAGTGATTTACCAACTACCAGTGAACAAAATACTACTAAAATCAAACCATTATATTGGAGTTGAACCAAAGAAATTACAGGGGAGTGACCAATTACGCTTTCCAACATAATACAAATTGAAAATTAGAGACAAAAACTACCTTTGAGATTTTATTTTAAAAATAATGGTCTCTTGTGGATGCTGCTATTTTTGAAGTTCAGTGTAAAAAGGTAGAAGTACATACTTTTTTCTGAAAATGTAATTAGATATCAGGCTTGCCAACCACCATTGCTTTTATTACCTTTGTTTCAGAAGTTCCTAGAAGACATTCCAAACAGAAAAGTGGAGGTAGTATTAAATACTTGGTTCTTAAACTTTAAACAACTGAAATAAAGGGATTTGCATTTTTTAAAAATTATACTTGATAACTGTGAAAGCGAGATGATACAGTATTCTAGAGACCTTGTTTCTTCTTCCACTTCTCATCTTTGCCACCTCAGATTCTCCTGCTTTGGCTCTATTTCTCTGGAGTTACGTTTTTGTCCCTGATTTTTTTAGCACTCTTCTCTTGACAACTTATGAAATATCTTAGAGATACTCTTGTAGCTCAGTCTATAACACATATTTCTAAAATCCTATTTTTCTGTAAAGAGATAAAATGTGAGAGATGTAGAATGCTGGGATTTAACCCGTTTCAGCATATGGCTGATCCCATTCTAGCATACACTAAAGACTGATCAAACAGGGATAATTTAAGAACTAATGTTCTTTATTATCAAACACAAAAGTTACATGAACAGCTACCTGAACAGCTACCTGATCACTGTTTATTTATGAGATGTTTCAATGGTGTTTATGCGCCATTGTGCTATTAGGGGAAATTACAGGGATTAACTAGTGCAAGAGAAGTATTTGTAGTGGGTTTGTTCTTTTTGCTGTTGCAGCTGCTGGTGCTGGCACTTACCATTTTCCAGTTCAGCTGTTTTCTAGCTACCCACCAATACAGCTAACAACAAAGACATATTTTAAAGGGTTGCAATGCAGACAAGGATTGAGGATTAGTCACCCAGGCTAAAGGAGGGGAATTCAGTGGCATATTGCATTTCAGTATCAGATAGAAATGGGCTGTAGAACTAAAATGAGGCTGAAAAAGAGTTTTGAGAGTGAGACGATTTGAAAAACAATTGAGCCAGAACTGGCCTGGTATCTGGCCACAGAGGAATGCCATTCCTCAGTACAGCATATGATACTGCCCTAACACTGGGGTAAATTTGATAATCCTAAAGCCTCTTCTATTCATAACATTTGGCCCTTTTTCTCATCTTCCTCAATGAATTCTTTCACTCAGACGCATCAATCAGTTTTGAATATCCCTTCTGACATGAAATTCGGTAAAAATGATAAATCTACATTTCTGAATAGGAGAATGGGGTATTTGTAGCACTAATTAACCATTACAGCAATGCCAACATCAGTTTCAAAGTTTTTTCTTCAGAAGCAATTAAAAATCAAAAGTAGCTGGGAGGTCAACCAGAGCTAGAACAAGGACTGACACCCAGATAGATGAAATTTGGTAAACCTGAGCTTGTTCCTGCTGCTCTACCTGTAGAAAATAATGGAAAACTGCAAACAGAAATGTATTTCCCAGAATCTCCTACACTTACTGGGTAATTTCACAGTAACTATAAAGTCAGCATCTGCCACACTTATTAAGAATTGATATCACATTGTAGAATAAAGAGATTTGTTTAAAATTATTGCAAGTAAAAGCCTGTTGAAACAGATCTTCCTCTCCATTTTCTTCCTTCAGAGAAATTTAGCTGTTTTCCTCTCAAAGAATGCCAGTTCCAACCTGTGTTAGAAAGCACATCTTGTTTTGGGTTTTTTGCATGAGCATATGTGCAGGGAAAGGCATTTCCTGGCTGTGGAGGTGTGCAACGTTACACAGTTCATCTCCTTATGGCTGAGATGTTTTCTCCCCTCAAAAGATGGCAACGTCCATACTGGGGACAGTTCCAGGTCTGTTCCAATCCCAGAACCATCATGGGCATTGCCTGGGAGAACGCTAGCTCCTGGGTCAGTACATGGATCGATGGCTGTGGCAGGGTGGCAGGGAAGCACCACCGTGGCATAGGACGTAGGTTCAGGACAAGGACTGATGGCCCTGGGATGGGCTGACATGGAGATCCAGGGGCAGGGTGGCAGCAGGTCCCAGCAGAGGATGGTGAGGGCCATCAGCTGATTAGTGCCCTCAGGGCCCTAGCACTTCAGCCTGCCTCTAACAAGGGACTTGCTCCGTACGAAAGCAAGATTTAAAAGTCCACTGCAGTTTATAGAAATTTTTTATTAATGGTCATCTATACCTAATTCTGTGGTTTCTCAAGCCAGGTCCAGGATTTGGTGATGAACACTACTTGTACCTGAAGGGTAAAGAACACAGACACAACATAAAGGGGGCAAGCTTAATTGCCATCTTTTCAGGGGCCGCTACAGGGGATGCAGTTTACTGCCATATGCTTCTAGGTCACAGGCATCACTATAAAATTGGAATTAGTAATGTCTTTTCTAACTTTTAGTCACTGCTAGAAGGCAGATTCAAAGAAGCCACATACCTATCCCTATCACGCTTCAAGTTTTTTGTCAGACTGGTGAGAGAATTAATGCTTTGCCTTGTAGTCCATGAAAGCCCATCTCTCTTTTGCATGTGTTAGCCATGTCTTACACTTTCAAGCTGTATAGACATCTTGCTTGCAGAGTCTCCTTGCACACAGTGAAAACTATTTGAGAAAAGTGGCCCAAAAAGAAAGGACTAGGCATACTCTTAGATTTTTGACTGTGAATATAAAGCTGAAGTCTTCAGAACATATGGACTCAAATCTTTAATGAAAGATATTTCAAATGAGCTGAAAAGAGTCAGGCAAGATGAAACTACAAATGTGGATTACAGATAATATATATTGGATGCTTATCATATGGTTTGTCAGGAACTGTAAGACCTAAACAGCAAGTCTGCAAATAGTAGAACCCACCATCTCCCAGGACAGGTCTGTTAACTGGAAAATCAGGGGAGAAATGTTTTTCTGACTAGTGTTCAGAGCTTTAAATACTAGGATTTGCATCACTTCTCTTTCCTACAGCTAAAAGAGACATTAGCAGTCAGACTTTCTTTCTGTATTTCATCCACTCACCTTAGATACACATTTAGACAAAAGACCAAGTCCTTCATTTCAACTGATTCCATCCCTATTTTTCCCATATTATATATTAGCTGTTAGCTATTCCTAACTTTCATATCTTTGGTAACTCCCATGGTGTTTCTCAGCAGTTTGCCAACTTTACTAGCTTAACTCTTACTCTTTATGTCTTTATAATATCCTGATCACTTTGTATTTTTTTCTAGAATTAAGTCCCCCATTTTTATTGTTTTTTTCTAATATCATAGTAATCAGTATTGAGCAGAAAGTCACAGATATTATCAAGAAGGCTCAAAAAAGTCTGGTGATGGTGGTGGTGTATTTTTTCAAAAAGTACATGTTTTTACCATATAACTAATTACCACTAGATGCTCTGAATACCAGCTGTCCAAAATGGTTCAGTGATCAGATAAATTCATGAAAAAAGGGTTCAAGAAAACTTTCCAGTGAGATAATGTACATGCAATCCCATCAGCCCTAGTGCCCATCATCTGGAAATCTGCAAATGGCAAACTTCCAGATGCTGGAAGACCACAGAATAGAAGTGATGAAACATCCCTCTCCTGTTTTGTTTTGTACTTACCATCTTTCTGAAGTACTTGCTAGGACAGATGAATCATTGGTCTGACTCGGTGCAGCCACTTGTATGGTCTTGTATAGCAAGTTATCTATTTGTTTTATTTTGTGGATGCAATGACCACAAAATGAATGACACAACTGTCTTGCCAAGCCTTAGGGCAAACCTGTAGCTTGCATCTATGTCGCATTGTTAAAAATTAATTGTGCCTCTTGATTCTGCAGTAAATTCTGCCTGTATTGCAGCAATGCTGAACCACATATTTTGAAGACTTACTCTTCAATGCCTATGAGATGCCAAGCAATTGTGGTTATAATATTAGGAAATATGATTGGAAATAAATAATTATGTTTCTGAAAACTCAACTCTCATTTGATGCCTATTAGTTGAAGTCACATTTCACAGCTTCACTTCCGGCTAGGTTCCTTACTTTCTCATGCTTCAGACTCTTAAAATGTAGTATTTTATTTTTATTAGTTGAAACCACCAGCATTTCTTTTGAGGTCTGTACTCCTTCTAGGTTCCTTTGTGGTATTGCTCTTTTTAAACAGCTCATAACTCCTTCTGTCTTAGAAAAAGCTGCACATTTCCTCAATGTGGTGCTTGTTCCCCTTTCTGGAAAACTGACGAGGTCACTGAATAAGATTATACCTTTCACCAATGACTGGTCTCCCACAGGTTGCCAACCTTCAGAAGTCAGTGTGCTGTAAAAAAAGGTGTGAATTGACTTTGTGATAATTGTTTTATATCCTTCCCTAGATGGATGCTCTTAACACACAATAAGGACATGCAATGCTGGCTTGGATGTTATTTTGAACAGCTATCCTCCCCTAGCTACACCATAGCTTGTAGCTCACCACAATCTCTGCAGATTGTATTTTACAAGACATTTTCAGAAGAAACAACAGAGAAGTGTAGGATTGCTTCAACATCTTAGGCTTGATGCCTACAGCTTCTAGCTCACATAAGGCATAATGGAGGGAAGATGGGGTGAATATCTCAGAAGTGGAGTTATTTGCCTGCCTGAAGTTGTCTGGTGTTTATGGGTCAGGTTGAACTGCTGGAGAGAGCCAACATTAGAGGCGGGATATTACTGGTAGGTTTCAAGCCTAATTCCTCAGAAAAAAAAATCTAAATATGAGATAGTTTATTCTACTTTCAAACTTATATAGGTCTCTGTAAAAGTAACAAAACCAAGTAGTGAGATGAGTAAGCAAAGCTAATATGAGTGGAGATGAGAAGAGAAGAAAAATTAGAGAAAGTGGACAGAAAAAAACCCCAATATGGAAGACTGTGATATGTGAGATTTGTAAGACGTGTGCAATTTGTAGGATTTGAGATACTGGTCAGATTTCCTTTCCACCAGCCAATGTTCAGGTTTCAGCTTGCATTGGTTACTTACCTAAAAGCTAATGCAGAAAAATAGCATGAGAAGACACAATGACACTTCTCATAGAAGAAAGGAAAAAGCACTCCCAAGACAAAGGATGAAGGATAATATCTAAGACTGAATTGTGCAAAACTGTCCTCCTACTGCTAAGGGAAGCTTCACTGAGCAACTTCACTGTTCTCTGTTAAAATGAAGCCAAATGATCAAGACAGGAGTCATACAGGGAAAGAAAACACATAGGACAGCCGCTAAAACATGTGCACCAATTGCTCATGGGAAACAGGATTTTTATGGGTAACTGAACCAGATAATTAGTTGTAAAAATCAAGATCGATTGGTTGTCATCTGTATTGAGAACAGATTGTGCATTTGAAATTGTGTGGGGGTTTTTTTCTTTTCCACTTTCCACTATATTGCATCACAGTGAGTCACACAGTGTCTTTTTTTCCATGCTAACCTCGAGACAATGCTGCAGAAAATCAGATGTGATATGACAAACACAATGAATCAAAATGGTGCTCACCACTAATTTAACCATAAAATCCCTAGCACAATTTTTAAGGCATGGGGTGGCCTGCTGTGTCAGAGGAATTCAGCACTGAGTAAAACACGGCCCTGGATTTTATGTCTTTTAAGTAATGTCTTTAAGGGTCAGTTCTTGCAGCCCATGAAGTTTTGAACAATTACTGGTAGTATGCCCCCAAAAATGTAGTCACATTTAATACATAGAGTGACACAACACTGAAGCCTGAGCTCAGTACCTTGGAAACCCTGTAAAATCAAAGCAGGAGGCTACTCAGGCCATGCAATGGAGGTCCCCAGCTCAAGGATCTCTGGTTGGCTGGTTCTATCATCAGATGAGTCCAGAAGCAGAAGACACAACTTCTGAAATGCTCTGCCTGATGCACTGACCCACCTGAAGCTCCTTCCAAGGGACCTCCCTGGCTCTCTTCAGCCTACAACAGATGTTTCTGAAGAGTCTGTCCTCTGCTCCAGGTCTACAGCAACCTATGGAAAGGACTATCAAGAAGTTAAGCTAGCATGAATGTAAGTGAGTCACAGTTGGAGCTTTATTAACATTGATTCATTTTGATGTGGTAATTATTATTTTCTGTTGCAAAAATATCCTGCCAGGAAATTTCTAATCAGCTCTCCGATCACCAGCAGCCTCTTCAGTGTCAGTAGCACCCCAAGTCAACCTACATGTGCAAATGTTAACTCCTGGCAAGTGCATGGGGAAGTGGTTTCAAGCAAGTGGTGGAAGCAAGATGGGCTAAGAGCAGGATCTGCTGACCTTTGAGGACAGGCTGATCTGACCCGTGGGATCAACGGGGCCTCTGAATTCGTGGTTTAGAAGTAGACTTCTCATTCTCCTTCAACTTCTTCAGTCTGCCCTGTTAGACAGATGTCCGTAAGTAGCACCCAGGTGATCAACCCATCATGTGCCCAGATCAGTGGAGAGGATCAAAGACAGGCACTCTGAAAGAATGGCAGGCTCTAAGTGAAAGTGAAAAGGACACATCAGAGCAAAGCCCTCATCTACATCAGTGAAAAAGTGGTATCTCTGGGAGAACTGTTTTTGTGGAGTCAAAGTAACACACTTCCAGAGCCAACATGCTCTACATGGATAGTCCCACTCACCAAGTAGAGCTTTAGTCAAAGACCTTCTGGAGGAGAAAGCTCTTGGAGTGAGATAAGCAGGTAAGAAGAGCTGTGGGCACACCCTTCATCTGAGCAAGCAAACAAAAATAACCACTGAATCACAAAAATAGTGACAAAATCCCCGCATATATTTCTTGTACAAGATTCATTCTTTCACATATGGGCAGCACAGGACAAGAGCTGGGAAAGTAATCAAGCCAAAGTTGGACCAAGTCTAAAATAGAATGGGTTCTGGGGATACTGTTAGTGCCTAATAGAAGAGACAGAAATGAAATGTCACATTTTGGAACAGCAGGGAAAATAATATACTTTTAAAAAGATGTTTTCAGTCCCATCTATATTCTGACAGTAAATTTTGGCAGTCTTAAATGTGTTGGTTTGCATGTTTTTTATTTGCTCACTTGCACATTCTCTTATGAGAAATGTTATATATATACATATGTACGTATATCTATAAAAGCTGGCTTTATTCCACAACTTAGTGAATGGATAGAGGTACTTCTAAGTGATGCTACTCTACATCTATTTTACATTAAAATAATTTAACATTCTACACAACAGCATCTACTTTCTTTTTCTCCCTGAAATCCCACAACCACGAATATACAACATGCCTCTTATCAAAACAATTTTGGCACTAATGGATTTAAAAGCTTTACCTCTCCTTTGACTCTTAAACCACAAGAGTTCTAAAAGTAAAAACTGTTTGCAAAAAAATAGTGGAAGGCACATATGTTATTTATTTTCTTAAGAGTAAGTGATCTTCAGTAACAGGAAACACACATTTCTGAACAGCTGTTGAAATGCTAAGGCAGCTTCAGCTTCTATGGGAGAGCCAACTGGAACTTTAGATATGCTGAACATATATTCTAAAACTACTTCTTTTGTAATTATATAGCAAAAAAGGAAATCTTAAAAAATATATAAAGACATTTAGTAAACTCCAGATTGACTAAATATTCACTCCTTTTGACCTAGAACAAGTTCATTTCTGTAAAAGACTACTTTATCATAAATTAAGTGAACTTTGAATCAAAAGGTGAAAGAACTCCATTTTTGTGTAAAAGATTTTAATATTAGGACAGGAAGAAAGTTTTCTGGCAAAATAACACTGGCCTATGTCTTCATTAGAGTGGAGCAACGCAGCTGGAATGAAGGAGTTATGGTTACTTCATACACACTTGTTGGGAAGGGGGACCTGAACATAACCTCTAGTAGCACCAGCACAGCTAAGATCTCCTAGAGTGTATTTTTTTGTAGCTTAAACTGAAAGAAATCCACCTTGTACACTTCAAGACTGCTCTGTAACAGAATCAAAAGTGCAGTAAATGGGGATGATTGGGAAATTGATTGATTCAAACTAGAACACCATTGTTTCTTATATGTTGCCTGCTAACCTCAAATCAAGTTGGTACCAGTTGTGTACAGACCAGCAAGTCAGAGGATTAAGTTCCAAGAGAAATTATTAATTCACATTTTAAGAATTGCTCCTTGGACCTTATTCAGGTCACCTGTTGTGGTGGGTTGACCCTTGCTGGATGCCAGGTGCCCACCAGAGCTGCTCTATCTATAGATAGTCTAACTATCTATTAGGTGGGGGTCAGTCACTTCTCCCAAGTAACATGCGATAGGATGAGAGGAAATGGCCTCAAGTTGCAGCAGGGGAGGTTTAAGTTGGACATTGGGAAAAATTTCTTCACTGAAAGGGTTGTCAAAGGGCTGTCCCTATTGGAACAGGCTTCCTAGGGAAGGGGTCGAGTTCCCATCCCTGGAGGTATTTAAAAACCAGGCAGGTGAGGCACTTAGGAACAGGGTTTAGTGGTTGACAGGTACGGTTGGACTCGAAGGTCTTTTCCAACCAAATGATTCTATGATTCTGTGATTCTATGATCACTCCCCTCCTCAGCTGGACAGGGGAGAGAAAGTATAATGAAAAGCTCTTGGGCTGAGATAAGGACAGGGAGAAATCACTCACCAGTTACCGTCATGGGCAAAACAGTCTCAACTTGGGGAAAATTAATTTAATTTATTGCCAATCAAATCAGAGTAGGACAGTGAGAAATAAAAACTAAACCTTAAAACACTCTCCCCTTAACCCTCCCTTCCTCCCAGGCTCAACTTCACTCCCGAATTCTCTCCTTTCCCCAGCAAGCGGTGCAGCGGGACAGGGAATGGGGGTTGGGGTCAGTTCAT
>NW_009260066.1:4540607-4558441 GCF_000687185.1 Egretta garzetta
TCCCTGGGCTGCAGGGGCACAGCCTGCCCCACCATGGGCTGCCCCAGGGGCTACAGGGGAATCTCTGCCCCAGCGCCTGGAGCTCCTCCTGCCCTCCTGCTGCACTGGCCTGGGGTCTGTGGGGCTGTTCTCTCTCACATCCTCTCACTCCTCTCTAGCTGCAGTTCCACAGGCTTTTTTCCCCTTCTTAAACATGTTATCCCAGAGGAGCTACCACCATCGCTGATGGGCTCGGCCTTTGGCCAGCAAGGGTCCGTCTTGGAGCCGGCTGGCACTGGCTCTGTCGGACATGGGGGAAGCTTCTGGCAGCTTCTCACAGAAGCCACCCCTGCAGACCCCCCCCCAAACCCTCTGTGAAAACCTTGCCACACAAACCCAATACAGCTGTCAAATTATTAAGCAGAAAACTCCCCCTCCTACATCTTCCCGAACCACATTGCAATTACTATTTTTTTCCTTCCCAAAGAGCACATGCCATAACCGCACCTTATCTAGATTTGCTAGGTGATATCCCTGGAGTTAGCATCCTCATCCTTGGCCACAGTACTTCAGTCCACAAACCTGCTTCCCTACCCTAGTTCCATTGTATCCTTCGTGGCCTCATTTATTTCCCAGCAGACAGTTGAACTCCTAGCAGAATTGTCCCAAGAATATTTTTCTGGCAAATGTTAGTAGTTATAAAGATTCAAAAAGTTGCGTTCTTCTGCCTACAAAACCAGGTATATTTGACAAAAGCGTATTTGTATAGCAGGCCTTATAATTCACAACGTTGTCCTCATGAGCTTTGCTGGAATTCACTCTAGGTAACTTTAACTCAGATTTTGCCATTGTCATTTTTGACCTCCACCCAGACAAATCTCTCCTCTTCTGGACAAATCTGTGAGGCTAATAAATAGCTCTTGCAATCCCTAGTCCTAATCCTACCTTAGTGCTGCTAACCCATTTCCTGGAGTCTGACAGACCAAATCTATTGGGTAAAGCCACATTTACAACACTTTTACACTTGGGTGACTGTCCTGCTTGTTCACAGGATTTCACTGTTCCTGCAACAGCAACAACAGAGCAAAAAGCATTTCTGAACTACAGCTATCCTACTTCACAGTCTGACTTGTTTAAAATACCAAAAAGTGTTAACAGACTGGGTTAAACAGAGGTGAGGACATATGTCATTTCGTCCCTTCAGTTATGAAAGCGATAACACCCAGCAGAGGAGTGGAGTACCAAGACGGATGTGGTAACATCTGAAACTGCTAAATGAGACAGTCCTTGAGTGAAGGCTGAGGGACCTGTAATTTAAAAGCAATGGTGGACATTAATTAAAACAACAAAAAAGTACACTTACTTGATGTCTTCACTAGACAGAGGTACGTTAGTCTACTCTATGGGCCCACATTCAAACTGAAAAAGCCACATTGATGTTTAATACTCAGAATTAAAGTTGAGTTGCCAAGGATTGAGTTGGCTTCCTGATTGAGCTTACTGTTGATTCTAGACAGGCTGGATAGACTGAGATTAGGATAGTGCCCCTCGGGTTGTGGCAAAACTGGCAGGCGCCGCCAGCTTAAAAGTGACAACTGTGGCTCAGGTTCAAGGCAGCAAGTTTTGGTAAGTCAGCAGACCGCCTAGGGCTAGCAAAAGTAACCAGGCAGATTTTAAGGCCATGGCTGGTATTGAGGTCCCCAGCTGGTGTCAGCAAGCTAGGAAGAGCTTTTGTTTCAGAAGGTGTTTTAGGGTATGTTTAGGATGGGTGCTGCCAGGGATCACGCAGCATGGGTATTGGTACCTTAGAAAAACACTTCAAACCATAAGCTGCAAAACAGCTACCACAATTTTTTTACTTATCTACCATATTTCCAAAACCTAAGGCTTCAAATGGGACAGATTCATATATTTCCTATCATATGACTAACGGCAGCAGCGTTAACAGCTAAGCAAGATATATGACAAGGCCCTGGAATTCAATGAATGGAGAGAAATTGACTTTAAACATTTATAAAGATACTGAAGAAACATATTATTTAAATTTTAGATCAGAATCTTTCCAGTCTGCCTGAACATATTTTGTATTTAAACTGAAGTAAAAAGTAAAAATGTGACTTGGTAATAAAATTTGGATAGGCTGTGAATGTCAGGTCACAGCAGATTCCTGAAGCGCACTTGGTGTGCTTCCTTGACCACTTACTTTGAAGTTTAGGTAATGGTGGCATTGTAAATTCAGAGTCCTAGCCAGTGTGAACAGGCTTTGCTAAGAAATTATAGAATCATAGAATTGTTTAGGTTGGAAAAGCCCTTTAAGATCCCCAAGTCCAACCGTTCCCCTACCCCTGCCATCCCACCACTAAACCTTGGCCCTCAGCACCGCCTCTGCCCAGCTTTTAAATACCCACAGGGATGGGGACTTGACCGCTTCCCTGGGCAGCCCCTTCCAGTGCCTGACAGCCCTTTCTGTGAAGAAATTTTTCCCAATGTCCAACCTAAACCTGCCCTGGCACAACTTGAGGCCATTTCCCCTCATCCCATCGCCCCTTCCCTCGGAGCAGAGCCCGACCCCCCCGGCTCCCCCCTCCTCTCAGGCAGTTGTAGGGAGCGATGAGGGCTCCCCTCAGCCTCCTCTGCTCCAGGCTGAACAAACTGCTTCTCATCAGCCTTGGGTTCCAGATCCCTCACCAGCTTTGTTGCTCTCCTCTGGGCATATCCCAGCAATGCAATGTCTTTCCTGTCGTGAGGAGCCCAACACTGAACACAGTATTCAAGGGGTGGCCTCAAATTAGAAATATTAATTTTAGAATTAGAAATTAGAAGTATTCTGCTACTAGAGCTGAACTCCAAACAGCTGTGAGTGGCTCCAATCCTTACCCAATTAACACTTCTTGACAACAGTGGAAGGATTTCTCAGTTTCAGTTGTGGAGGATGAAGCTATTTGGTGCCTTGAGGTCAGACCCATGCACAGTCAGTGTTTGCATCAGTGGATGTTGGCTCACAGCAGAATTTTCCATTATCTAACACTGGTCTCAGCACTACTCTTTGTGCAATTAGTCTGCTTCCAGGATGGGATCTTCCAGAAAGGTGAAATTGGCAGAATCAGACCACTGGAATAATTTTCAGCCTGTGGGAGAAGGATGCTGCAAGACTCTTCCCAACTGACAGTCTCTTACCTATTCTGTTGTTGTCAGTTGTTATGCAGTTAGAGTATTTATTGTATTTTCCTGCTAGTAAAAGTATGTTTAAATAATTGAATTGTTCATTTATTAGCTATTAAAAAACATTTGTCTCTTCTGGGGCAATCCCAGCTCAGAGACGTTGTTCACAGTAAGCGTGGGATTGTGGGGCTTCAAAAAAAGAACTGTCTCAGCATACAGGAAAGCAGCGCTTCTAACCTACTCAAGTGGCACTCATTGATTTCAATATTTTTTAGTCTCAGAGTTGCTCATTCAACTTGTGACTGGTATTGAATCATTCTGTGGTTTGACTTTTGGGGGAATTTTGAACAAAGGAAATGTGCACTGTGACCAAAGCTATTCAGCAAATTTGATCCGAATTTATGAATATTTTCCATCAACCTGAACAGGCACACAGTGGTTTTTCTGTGCGGAGCGCTGAAAGAGCAGTGCTGAGAAATGAAAAGTTACTAACACAGTTCTCTCATCAGGCAACAGCCCTTCTGAACTAAGACGACAAGTAGCCCATGCTCATAGATGACAGTATTATTTTTCCAAGGCATTAGGCTGAGAGTAACCAAGGTCTGAGAGTAGGTTTCTCTCTCAAGTTAAATTAAATGTTCAGCAATGAAAGCCCTTGGAGATTATACACTAGGAAAGGTCATGACACAATACAATGCACACTTCCACAGCGCAGCAATGTAGAACCTTTCACCTAGAAATACACTTCAACAGGAAACACAGAGGATTTTTTACTGGGTTTTGTTTAGCAATATCACATCAGTAACTTGGAGCAAATCAAATAATCGCCTCTATTACTTCCTTTTTAATGGAAATTCTATCAGCCCTGATGCATAATTTCAATACTTGCAAGGCTGCTATTCTTTCGCCACTTCGAAGATATTTTTTTTTCCACTTGAAAAAGAGGTAAAATATTAGCAGTATCTGCTGAAGCAACCACAGCAAGCTTGAATAAAAGCATTCTTAAAACCAAATATAAAGTCTTCCGTGGGGGTGGTTCACCACTTCCTTTGGCTGCCATGCAGGAACTCATTTAGCAGAGAAGATGAAAACAAGAGCTGAGAGCAGAATAATTAGTCACTGAAGATGGCTCTGGATCGGGATTTCTTGATGTTGTGTACTGGACAATGGCATTGCCAGTTGTTTGTGGTGCATATGGAAGATGCCCCACACTTGGTTTTGTTAACTGTGCATTATTTATTTCTCTGCAGTATAATTTCGGGTTTATGATGTGCAATGACAATTTAGTTTCAGCTTAGACTTGTACAAATTTCAGCAGAAAGATAACATTTCAATAGAAGATCCCCTGAATAGGAGTAAATCCCATAAATCTTTGTCTTATCTGCAAGAGGCACATTTACAATTATTATTTCCCCCAAGAGCCCTTTGTAAGCATTAGCATCACACCCAAACAGAACATCATAACTTAGAATACTAAGCGTTAATGTCTCTAGTATCTTTTTTGCTCTTTTCATATTGCTGAACTTCCTCTTCATGCTAGAAGTATAACTGAGGACCACAGATGAAGAGCTGTTCAAATGGTATTTGTTCTCAGCCAAAACACAAAACATAAGGTTTGTCTTGAAGGCAGCCTATGGTTGTAGAGTTTTCAACCCAGACACTCAACTAAAATGAAAACTGGTTGGTTCTCTTAACAGTAATACACTCAAATCCTACCACAGGCCAGGAAAAAACCTGGAATAAATACCCTTGGGAGAGGAAAAAATAATTATAGCCCTACAGATATGGAAGATTGGATAAATGAGAGTGCTACTGTAAAGGTCTGAATCCCTTTGAAAGGACAAACCAAAGCCTCCAGCTCAGCAAAGAGCCTGTGCTCCATTGTTTCACTGCAGCTCCTCTGACTCCACTGGAGATAAGGTGGAGCTAAGATCAGATCAAATCTACATGGAAAATGAATCCCCTGCAGCTGGAGAGAGTGAGCTGCTTCCTTTAGGTCACAGTTCTGCTGTCAAGTTAGAGAATGACAGAGTTTGAACTAATCATTAACTCGCTCCAATCCAGAGTGATCTGCCTGCTCCACAAAGAGGTGACAGTAGTAGGTCCTGTCCACGCTAAATGTGAGTGGCTGGGAAAGGAGTCGAGGTGAATTAATGACTGTCCTTGACTTGACTTCACTTGACTTTGTCAAGCAGCAGCTCAAACACAGAAAAAGATCTGTCGTTGCACCTTTATATTATACAAATGGCCCAGGCTGCTGCGTTAAATGTGATGATACTTCCACAGGGAAGCCATGGGGAAGCAGTGGGAAGTCCTTTTCAAGCCAGTTTATCTTGAAGAGGTATTGAAAGGACACCTGTAGTGGCAGAAGCCTTGGTGCC
The DNA here is from genome assembly GCF_000687185.1 of Egretta garzetta. NCBI lineage: Eukaryota > Metazoa > Chordata > Aves > Pelecaniformes > Ardeidae > Egretta > Egretta garzetta. Next base: position 4,546,130 of record NW_009260066.1, read on the forward strand.
GAAGCCCCAGGAAAGAAAGGGCAGTGTATTACCACTATTTCTATAGAGAATATTTAAAGTAAAGGTAATTTGGATACCTTTAGGTGTGAAGCTGAGAGAACTTTTGGTTCTGGGAGGTTTAGGGCAGAACATAAGCGAGAACTTTACTTAGTGTAATTCTCAGTACACACTTCGAGGAGACATCTCCAAAGGCTTAAAAACAATTTCCCATTCAGGAATTTTAAGAGAGATTTTTTATTTCTGAAATTAGTTGTAAAACCTGAAGGACAGACATAAAGCTTTGGTTGGCAATGTATGTAAACCCTCAACCCCATGCAGCATTGATGTAAAATTGCTGCCCATTCAAACTTACAAACTATTTTTAATTCAAATAATATCATTTATCATTCTGTGACTTTCTGTTGCCTTCATATATGTCCAAACGCCCTTTGGATACCCATTTGTCTGGAAAAAAACAAACCAAACAAAACAAAACAAAACCAACTTATTATTTCAGGCATATTTCCAGCAGCCAATCTGCAGATAAATATTTAAGGGCGCCCCAAGCCTCCACTACAATCGTCCTAACAACTTCTATGCCCGCATCAAATTGGTTAGCTATGAACCAAAACCAGACTAAGTTTAACAGGTTCTGAATCTTAAAGCAAGAGCAGTTGTGCTAACGCCTTACATATGTCCAAGACCACCTGCCCCCTCATATGAAAGTCTGCAAACTGTTATTGCCACCTGACATCTGTATACTAAATGTCCTTCTCAAATATCATGTGTACAGCAGATGCATGAGTCAATGGTGGAATGCACCACACCAGGCACATCAGGTTTATTTCTTCTAAATCTGAGCAGTTTGAACAGAGAAATTCCCCAAGCAAGCTCCAACAATGTGTTCTGAAACACAGCAACTGAGCCATAAATATTGCAACGTCCCACTAGAGATTGTGATATTCAATAGAATTAAACAGAGAACAACACCGACTTTTACCATCAAGGCCGCATAAGAGGCCGCTCTGTAATCATTTCCACCTTTAAATAAGGTCACTGGAAAAAAGAAAGATGTCTACAGGCTAGCTTTAAAGCTGCTCCACTCTACATGTTATGAAGGATCATGGAATCACAGAACAGCCCAAGCTGGAAGGGACTTCAGAGGATCACCTGGTCCAACCTTTTCTGGGAAAGGGAGCCTAGATGAGATTCTCCAGCTCCTTCTCCAAACACACCTCGAAAACTTTCAGCGAAGGGGACTCTTTCTTCATAGGACAGGTTCTCCAGCCTTTTGGTAGACCATAGCTTAGCTTGTATCCACCAAGAAGAGCAGTAAAGGCAAGCCTAGCATGTTACCGTCATCAGGGTGGATGAAGGAAGGGCAGTTCTGCTAGCAACACAAATGTCATCACTGGATGCAAACCCAGGCATTAAGATGTCTGTCATCCTAGATGTTTCATCAACTGAGATAGAAGTCTTTGAAAATTAAATGTAAGCAAACTGCCATCTTTTTTTACTGCCTGTAAAATTACTGAGACAAGCTGCATGTACAACTTCGAAGTTTTCACTTTTCCCCTAAAAATATGTTTCCAGAATTGTTAACACATGTCTCTAGGGGTTCTGTCCAGTCTATGGATGTTCACAGGCTGCAAATCTTTGGTGCTAATTTGTTGAGCAGTAACTTTCAGCAATGTAGGCACATGCTACTTACCAACCGCTAGAGGTTATAGAACAGCACAAGGGAAAATGAAGTAATGCCGTGTGCAGGAGATAAAACATTCACATCCTATTTTCAAAAAACTAAGCAGATATTTGTGCATTCCTTGCAGATTGCTTTGTTAATCCAGCTCTTATCGCATGGGTGGACTCAATATTTAGGCTAGTATTGCTGTGTTCACATAACTTCGAACCTAAGTCCTACTGCAGGGTTGAAATGTAGCACACAGTCGAGCATCAGAAACCACAATATTTCCACCTCTTATGTAAATGCCTGAACAGAATGAACTCTGGGGGTTTGGTTCTTTTGCATCCTGTGAGGAAATTTCAATTCAAATGTTTCCAGAAAGACTCAGAGTTGTCTATACTGAATTCAGATTTCAATTCTTCATCCCTCTTAAAGACAGCCTTGTAAACTGGGATAAGAACAGCTATTTCTGCCTACATATTAAAAAAAAAACCCTCATTTTTTTTCTCAATTATCACAATTTGTGGTGACAGCAAAGAAGTGAGGTTATGAATATTTACATACACATGTGAATGTATGTAACTTGAAAATTCCATTTTGTTTGCAATTTACTAGCAGAGCAAACAGCTATGCTCTTATTGTACAATGCTGTAACAATCTTTCATAGATGATAGCTTTGTCAGTTCTCAGAGTAAATAAAAAGCAGCTATAATTTCCCTTTTCTTAAAGGCCATATTGATTTCATTCTCAGTGCCAGCAGAAAGTAGGATGACAAAAACAGGAAGAGAAGAATTTTTTTTTTTTCCTGAGGTTTTTACAGTGGTCCTAATACAAAAAAAAAGGATGAGAAATACTACAAATTTAGAATATCCAACTCCTTCCAGCAAGGGAAGCTGTAGGTTCAGATTTGAAAATCTGCAGGTTGAATTAATAATAATTAATAGTATCTGCTGTTTGAGCAGCACTGTTCTGTGGTAATTTGCTCAGATTATTCCATGTTAGTACTTCCTTTTCCTGACTTGAAAATATGTTCAACACCAACTCTTGCATTCACATAGATTTCTTCCACTAGTATGTTATACGCTTATTTTTCCTCCTAAATTTGTGCCAATTGGAAAAGCACACCCATTTTAGAAAACAGATATTTTCAGGATTTTCTTACGAGATGCATCTATATTAAACTAATGTTTAATAATAATATTTGACTTAATTTTTATATATAATTTTTAAATAAAATAAAATCTTTATGAAATTTGATATTTTAATAATATTTATTAATACCACACTGTAAATAGGGGGGTTGAACTGGCTTTCAGATGGTAGACCTATGTTTTTCTTTATTTTCTATATAATGTTAGTAAAGCCGAATCAGACTGGTTTTAACAAAAGCTTCAGATTTTATGTTATGAATTGTCCCTAGGTCAGCAATCAGGATGTTGTTGTTATAACTTCCTCCAACTCTGACTTCAGCCACGTGCTGACCTTGCACAAAATTTAAATTTTATTACGCCATAAAGCTATGATTTAATATTACACTGCATAAATCAGATCTTAACCTAAACTTTTCCCCTCGATGCTCTGTGTATAGTGCCTGGGATGTAAGAGCTGTTCTCTTTAAACGAATACATTGCTTCTAGCTCACCTTGAATGTATCTAAGACAAGTAATTTTGCAAGGAGCCTCTTACAAAATTAATGCACTTGCTTTGCAATTTATTTCCACTCGAACAATATTAAGAAGGTGACTTCATATTTGAAGAGGTATAGATTTGCTGAGAATACCTTCCAGAAGGAAATATTGCTGGCAGTTGCTCAACACAAACTGGTACTCTCTTGATTGAAATGTTTCGGTTATTAAAAAAAAAAGGTTAAATTTCTAAATTGCACGCCGCTGAAAAAGGGGTTGCATGGCTCTACATAGGCTTTTCTCTTCTCCCCTCATCGCAAGGGATTTTTCAGTTCTTGCTGATTGGTCTGGGTCTGGCTGGGTCTGCGATCGTTACCTTCACAGCCCATAAGGTGCTGTGTTTGGGATCTGTGGCTAAACCAGCATTGATAGCAGAGCACCAGTTTGAGCAGTGCTTGCACCCAGGCTTTCCCTTTTCCCCACTCTGCCACCACAGCAAGCAGGCAGGGAGGGCACACAGCCAGGACAGCTGACCCAAAATGACCAAAGGGATACCCCCTGCCGTATGATGTCATGCAGCATTAAAAACTGAGCAAAGCGGGGTGCTTGGGGAGGGAGCCATTGCTTGGACACTGTCAGGGAATCAGTCTACTTGTGGGAGGTGGTGAGTGAGTGCCTTCGCACCACCTGTTTTGCCAGGCTTTTTTCACCTTCCTTCCTTCACTTATTAAACTATTTGAACTCATGAGTTTTCTCGCTTTTGCTCTTCGTATTCTCACCCCCATCCCGTGTGGGGTGCAGTGAGCAAGCGGCTGTGTGGTTCTTAGCTGCTGGCCCACCACACTGGTTTAACACACAAGTGGTTTTAGCACTTGACGTGAACTATTTTAATTAGAAGTAATGACAAATTTTAATTTCTGATACCATAATAACAGGCAGCAGGCCTCGAATGCTGCAGCAGGTACTTGCATTTTTAGTTCAAGTCTGAGCAGGAGTCAGTGAAAAGTGTGGGTGGGATGGACTACTCCAGTTGAAAGTTTCAAATCACTACATGTTCTAACAGTGGATTCCTCTAATGGGTGCCTCTGGGTACTTTCCAACTAAGCAGCGGCAACGTAATGGCTACAGTGCAATAAATGACACTGACATTTTGCTTAGATAAAAGTTTGTGTTGGTTTTGCTAATTCATTTCTTTTCACCTTGACAACAACATTCTATCTGCCGTTACTAGAAAAGCTGCTGTAAAGCAAAGGTCAATAGATTTTACTTGGGAAAGAACGAATACTTTGTAAGGTGTCTGCATCTCTGAAAAGACTAATGATCAGCCCCAATGATCAGTTAGCCCTCCTGAATCCCTTGAAGCAAACATTTTGTAGAATAGAAGACAGAGGGTTAACAGACATCCAGGTCTACCGGTTCATTATTTCACTGATTTGTTTTTCTTAATATTCCCATGACTATACTGTAAGGAAGAAATATAAAAGGAAGGAAGCTAAAGAAAGACAGAGCTGTTACACTGAAAAGTGTTAAGATGTGGGGGATGACGCCCATCAGTCAGCATTGTAGGTTTCCTATGAAGAAGAATAACACCATGTTAGCTGCAAGAAATAATTTTTAGCTGGTGGCTGTTTGATAGCCTCAGGAATGTTTTCAGAGGCCTAGAAGACAAGTGTCACATCAGAGAAGCCCCTATCAGAGCCAGATATTGCCTGGGGTTAATAAATAAATAGTTGAAGTCAAAGCCTGAGAGAAAAAAGATAGCTGAAATATGGAGGAAATAAAAGAATGCCTCGAGAAAGAACACTTAATCTCAATAACTGTTAAATAACACTTAATCTCAACAGCGAAGAAAGTGCCCAAAAGGTCAGCCATCATCTGATGAGCTTGTGGAATTTTTTTTTTTTCCCTATCTGATTACAGCTGATGATTCCGGTGGTACTTGTCTTTGAAAGCAAAAAATACGATATGATAAATCTGTGACTTGTTTTGGCACAGCTGCACTCAGGCAGGGAATTTAAATGCCAAGATGTTACTCACTGCCCGTCCTTGAAAACCGGTGGTATGTAAATCAACCACTGTATGTCAGGGTCTTGCCTCTGCTCTCTGTCTCTTTCTCTTATTGCTTCTTATTCCTCTTATTGACCAAGGTGCAGAAATCATAGAATCATAGAATCATAGAATGTTTGGGGTTGGAAGGGACCCCCAGAGGTCACCCAGTCCAACCCCTCTGCAGGAGCAGGGACACCTTGAACCAGATCAGGTTGCTCAGAGCCCCATCCAACCTGGCCTGGAATGTTCCCAGGGATGGGGCCTCCACTACCTCTCTGGGCAACCTGTTCCAGTGTTTTACCACCCTCATTATAAAGAATTTCTTCCTTAGATCCAGTCCAAACCTACCCTGTTTTAGTTTAAAACTGTTACCCCTTGTCCTGTCACAGCTGGCCCTGCTAAAAAGATTGTCCCCACCTTTCCTCTGGGCCCCCTTTAGGTACTGAAAGGCCGCACTCAGCTCTGCCCGCAGCCTTCTCTTCTCCAGGCTGAACACCCCCAACTCTCTCAGCCTGGGAGGTGCTCCAGCCCTCAGATCATTTCTGTAGCCCTTGCTACAAAATGAAGACTTGCTGCACAGCTGACAGGAACTAAAGAATATTCAGCCACATGAATATCCATTACATTCCAACTCGAGCTTTCACACGTTGTTTTGGAGGCAGAACCCAAACAACAGAAATGAGAGGAGCGACGAGAGCTGTGAGTTCCAGCTGACTCCAGAAGCATGGCTGTGATAAGCCCGGTGTGGGCAATCTCTGCCATAGCAAAGCCTGATCAACTGCCACAAAAACAAAGGTCAAGGTCTAAACCAACAACCCCACAACCTTTATCCAGACAAATCTCTTAAAAAATTCAGAGTTTGGTTGACAAGCAGGTGGTAAATGATTGAGAAACCTATTTTACAATAAGAATAGCATCACAGAGGAGAAAGAAGTCTGGGTTTTTTCATTGCCACTCTTCTAATAGAGCTAGTCTAGAAAATATTGCTGGTACTTCTACAGAAAACAAAAATAACACAAGGTTTACAGGATTGGCAGATAATTATGAATCAGAAGAGTTATAAATAACACATGTTATGCTAGTATGTGGTTAACCCATGCTGAAGAAGCAAAAGGATAAATGAGTTAAAGGCAATGACGTGGTGTATCTATGTCACAAACGTGCAAGGAACCTGAGTCAGACTCCTAGTAAGTATAAAATAAGAAGAAGTAAAAAGGGCAGATCGCAATCCTACATTGTAAAGGACACTGGATAGGAGAGATGGAAAATAACAGCATTGCTAAAAGTTAACCTAAGGCTGCATGTCATTCTTGAGGCAAACAGAAACACTTTAATTTTAGAAGATGAAGCAAATCTGAAGGAAATAGACTGCATTCCCATGGGGATGTTAGCTCCTGCTTCTTGGCTGTGGTTCTCTTTCAGATGTAAGTATTTCTGTTGTCTTTACTGAAATAAATGGGGGAAGGATGACCTGCTTTACATTTATTACTGGTTTCTTTTCTAAATGCAGAGAGCTGACCATACTGCACCCAGGCAGCTCCTCAGTGACTAACAGGCACATGAGTTGATTCACCCCTACCCACAGGAATATTTTCTCGCTTGCTGCAATATGACATTCCAATGTTCAAGCAAGTTCACAATCCCTAAAACAAGAAGTTTCCAAGACAAGTAGTCTTACGAAATGCAGCTTTCACCAGTCTGGTATAGAGTGCGCTGGTACTTGACACAGCAATAGATCTCTTGGTGGTGAGCTATCTCTTGCTAACATCTGAAGGCAAGATCCAAAGGTTACTAAAGTCAACTAAGAGCTTTTCAGTAATTTCTACAAGATCTGCATCAGGTTCAGGAAGGCTACAACTGATGTGTGGAGACGACCTATACTGCTTTGACAAATGTTATTTACAAGTTTTGTCGAAACCAGAATTAAATTCAATTATTTGGCTTGGATTATTGCAGAAAACATGTACCTCGAAACAAAATCCAAAACCCAGGTCCTTAATGGGAAGATGAATATAATACTGATGCCACTTTCCGTGCAGACTAAACCCCTTTCGTGGCTAAGGTTCTTATACCACTGTTTAGTGCTCTGGATTTTGTTACAGTTATAAAATCCTAATTCATATTTTGTTTAAAAAAAAATTGCTTTCTCTCTTTTCCTATCATCAAAACTTCATGCTAATAGGCAGTTCAGTGCCTCTGGAACAAAAGAAACACATTTCATGTTAGATCAAATGACAGATTTTATTCTTAACATCACTTCCATGTGGATTTCAGGGAATGAGATAAAACACATTTGTCACAACAGCAGTGAAAGCACAATTCTAATACATAGCTCTATCAGCCAAAATTCTGATTTGTACCAGCATGGCAAGTCTGAATGTGTCAAAAATAACTATGAACTCTCTTAGGACATTTTGTAAGGCCAGTGCAAATGACATGTTAATTCTAATGTCTCAGTATTAAGCACAGGCCCAAAACATTATCATTAAATTGTATCACAGTCTGAAGGAAAACTAGGTATTTTTTAAATTTACTTAGAAATAGCTATCACCTCTTGACAAAAAACCCCTGTACTAGATCACCAAACTGAAACCAGCTCTTGAGTTTTAGGTGCATTTCTTCCTCCATTTAAATGAATTTTGTTCCTTTACCATGAACTCTCTCTCCTCTGATAGTATCCAGGAGGGGATTCAAGTATGGCAATTACTCTGGCCATCCCCAGGTGTCAGGCAACTTCTCCTTCCTCCTGATGCAGACACAGCCCACCCCATACCTCACATGAACGTGGGCGAACACCCAGGCATGCTCCCCCAGACTTTCAGCAAAAGCCAAACACATCTTCCTACATTTGCCACAGAGGGCTGAGTTGTTGCCACATGTCTGTGTGGGTGGCAAGTGAGGCTGCCAGCCATCACCCTCCTGACCTGACGGATTTCACCGCGGTGGGCAGTGGGGCAGCTGCTGTCGTTGGGAGCCGCCATCCCCAGCGTTCAGCAGCCAATCTTGCCGGTCACGATGGATAAATAACCCGAAGAGGACTTCCCAGGATGTTGCTATAAAATGACAAACGTGCTGGGTGTTTAAACAAGAGGATATAAACTAGGAAGATTATGGGAATATTGTATTTGTTGTTGGTGGCACTGGTATAGTGTGTGGTATGAAAAAAGAAGAAATGTCAAAGAAAAGTCATGGGGTTAATTACAGGACTATAATCCGGTTGATTTATCCAAGCAAGACTTTCACCATAAGCTGTTGATCTGAACCAAAATTTGGTAGGGGAGAGATCTTCCACATAGCACACAATGGCATAACAAGAATCCATGGCTGGAAATTGAAGGCAGAGCCACAGGGGAAAAAAACAATGTATTTTTTTAAACGTGAGGACAGCCTAGCTGGAATTGTGGGGGACAGTAGGTGAGAATCACTTCGCCTCGTTTTAGCTGGCCATAAGTTGAATGTTTAGTTTAAATTAGGGTGGGTGCCCTGTATCGTCAACAGAAATCCTCCAAAGGGTGATTCACCCCCTCTTCGGAGTTTGTCTCATGACACATTGGAGGTCCTTACGTGCCTCCATTGATCATAAAGGGTTCACTCAATTGCAGCTGACAGGATACCTGTGATAAACAGCTACAGCTAAAGAAGGTGAATCCCACTCTACGTGTGTGTGTACTTGCATTATATATACATACATAATACCTATACATGTATATATACAAGTATATGCACAAATATCACAATATATCATTGAGCCCAACCATATCCAATGGACCTCAAAGGGAAGTCCTTTTGTTTGAATCTAGGAAATTATTTTAGCAGCTTTCAGCAATGCGAGTTCTGCCTATGAGAGAGCTCCTGTTTCAGTTTCTTGTAGATACATGCCACCTTCAAGCTAGCGTCCCACTCAGCTTCTGATTCCCACTTCAGACAGTCCTAATGGCAGGATGATCTCTGTCCTCACCTGCCTTCTGAGGCGTTACTGAGAGACCAGATACGCTGACACACTCCTTAGATTTCTGCCATTTTCAGCAAAAAGGCTGCATTAATTTCTTTTTATTGCTTCTTCCTATTCATTATGGCATTAGCACTGACAAGAGATTTTCTGTAAATAACAGCAACCGGTTATAAGCATGAGCTGTGTATTCATCTGAAATGAGCTTGCTATGATCCACCCGTCTATCACTTACAAATTAAGAAGAATTTCTGAGTATATCAGGTGGTATTATACCAATGCAAGAAAATATAATCAAATTATTTGGGGAAGAAAGTATCTGAAGACTGAAGCAACATGTGCATGATGTCACTACCCTTTATTATGAGAATGAGTCAGATTTCTAGACCATTCATGATTTCTTCTCTTCAAAATCGGAATCATCCTCTTTTAGTTCCCAACTGAGTAAGTTTTAGCAGAAAGGTGTATGTGCAGCAGTGCTATGTGACTTTTACTCTTAAGCCACTACTTAATTCATGGCTTTGTTATTAGTCTTGTCTACTTGTGTTTGTTCGAATTAATCCATTTCATTAATAGTAGAAAAATCTGTGTCCCTAGTATACTTCATTTTTATGCAGCACAGTTCTCGTGGTTCATGTTTCTCTGATGTCCTTTATGCAGTTGTTCCTATTTACATATTTTAAGTCACTGAAGCCCAAATGTAGAGGGTATGCTGAAAGATTTAAAAGTATAGCATCAGTTTAAAGCTTGCAAGAAGACATGCTGCCCGGTTGTGTAGGGATGGGGTCAGGAAGGCCAAGGCGCAACTGGAACTAAACTTGGCAAGGGATGCGAAGAATAACAAGAAGGGTTTCTACAGGTATGTCAGCCAGAAAAAGGATGGTTAAAGAAAGCGTACCCCCGCTGATGAGCAAGACTGGCAAACTGGTAACAGCAGATGAGGAGAAGGCTGAGGTACTCAACAACTTTTTTGCCTCAGTCTATGATTCTATCATTATTTGCTTCACAGTGGCCAGAGTAACGTTGCCATGAACTACTTGTGGTCAGCGTCCAGGTTTTGTTCATCCCATATGCTACATCAGAATACCCACCTTTCACGCACAGCTTTTATAACTTTTGTACGGAAATTCTGAAGCAAAGATCCACTATTATCATCATATATAAGATGTCAGACTACAGGTGCAATTGGATGAGAGATAAGAGAAGGCTGTTAAAAAGTAGAAAAGGATCAACAACAATAAACAGTTTGACTGTGGTTGCCATATCCGTGCCAAACAATTAAGGATGCTTGCATAGCAAACAATTCTCCTTGAGGATGAGTCACCTTCAAAGGACGGAGAAAGTGGTGCTATTTTAATCTTGCACTGTGACAGAACCGAGGTCGATCTGCATCGTGTGAGATGTTGCACAAGGACAGCAAAAGGGCCAGCCCCATGCTGAAGAAATTCAGCCTAAATAATCAAGAGATGGAAGGAGAATCACAGCCTTGAAGAGTCCATTTCTCTCAGATCCACCTTGATCCTTACAAAGCAATTAAACACTGGTTATTACTGAGCCATGTATCTAATGGCCTGTGACAGGGTTAATTTATTACCTTGATTGTTAGGCTTAGATAAGAGAGCACGCATCTTTTTCCACATAGGCGCACTTACTTTTGGTCCTGCACTCATTCTAAGTAGCTTTTTGAAGACCTAAAAATGAAACGGAAAAGTAATACACACTGTAAGCTTAACTCCCTGTGTTAAGGGACACAGTACTATCTGTGGAGCAAGTGAGAGGAGATTTATTCATTTACTGATGAGGCTTTCCCCTGAATGGAGAGCTCATACCTTGACTGTTTCACAATGAAATGATTATTTCAGTGTTTAATGTGGTGTACAGCAGGGTCCGTTGCCTTCAGGAGCCTTTCAAAAGACAGCTACTGCAGAAACTGAATGCTGCCTCCACTTTTTTTCTCCTTCCCTTGAATTAAGTAACCAAGGAGCAGATGCATGGTCAGGCAGGATATTGTTTTCCACCTGCCAGAAAAAAGCTTTTTTAATGTTAAAAAAGAGTTACAAGGTTACAGTACAACTATTCCTAAGAAAGAACTACGGACTTGAAAACACCAGAAATCTGGAAAATTACTTTCACATCTAAAAAAAATTTATCAGTCCACCTTCTAGACCCTGACACAAGTTTCTCGGCTTAGCTGCAGAATACCTGTCCCAAAACCATAAGCTGAGTGCATGCTCATGGGACATATACTGCAATGAGAGCTGAGTCTCTACTCATTCTTCTGATACCTGTAGGCTACAACATTTAAAATAATGCCAGAGCTGCCTGCCTTTTTATACTTTCAAAAATCTCCTCTTGTAATGTTATCTTGCACAGAAACTATGGCAATATAATTGTATTTACATGAACTCTGAAATAGCAAAGGGGAAGGAAGCGACTTTTAACACCTCTTGGCTGGAAGATGGGCAAATGTTTAAGTAAAAGACAAGATAAGGATCAGACGTTAGGCAGTTGAGGTGGGTCAGAAAGCATGAAACTGTTTCCTAGAAGAGGAAATTACGTACCTAAATGGAAGGTTGGACGGGAAGTTATACAGAGAGAGGATTCAAAGACCACACTACTTGTTTGTTTAATTGTATTGGGCCTTTGATATAAAGACAGCTAAGACACTGAAAATGCTGTGAGAGAAGGGAGAGATGGGACACTGGGTGAAATGGAAACAGGTTCGACACTACTATCACTCCTGTCATTTTCAGTTTCTTTTACTATTATTATTATTATTATTATTATTAATAGTAGCAGTATTAGTAAAGAAGTTTAGCTAGTAGTGCTAGTTAAATCTATTTAACCTGAAATTACCTTACCTGATTTACTCAACAGGTTTCTTGGCTTATTTAAAATGACTTTTGCTATTGCTCTAAGCAACAGCCTCCCCATGTTGAACCACTGGACGGTAAGTGCCAATTCCACCACTGACATAACTCCAGTAAGTCAGATAACAATACTGGGGGGGGGGGGGGGGGAGAAAA
>NW_009260066.1:4558493-4581576 GCF_000687185.1 Egretta garzetta
GGGGGGGGGAAGAGAACAAAAATCTACACTAATTCATAAAACATTTTGCTTCAAAATTTTATCTTTTTTCTCCTAGAGACAGTGAGGGCACGAATCTGAAACAGAAAAAAAGGCTGGTGTAGATAACTCACATGGTAAGCAAACCACAAAAAAAGCAACGTGATGGAAATCGTATTCTGAGACAGGCCCTTAATGACTCAGATATTCTGAATTACTTTTCAAAAGGAAGTGGTTATTTCTGTATGGGGGGAAAGGATATCAACTGTCACATGACACTTCACTGTATTTGCACTCACGGCTTTACTGAAGTCACCTACTATTGCCAAAAAAATGCACAAGGTACTTTACATATTTCTCAAAATTGCTGGTGCAGGAGTGGGAGAAGAGACCCTACACTTGTGTCACTTGAGCAGAATCTGGTTTTCAGTATTTCCTTTTGGCAATGGGACTACCAGAGTACTGATGGACAAAAGACAGAGCTGCCCAAGGATGAGAATGGAAGCGAGATGCACGCTGCCAATGGACATGAGCCGTTGTATTCAGCTGAAGTCAAGGCACACTGGTAACCAGTTTGGTTGTCCAGCACTTAGTGTCTTCATTAACCCTCAGCAGTTGCATCAACCAGGAATTTGGCACAATTGAGGATGTGTCCTTCTCATTCCTACCCAAACCCTCCTAATGTCGTGCTTAACCCTCATCTTAGGTCTCCTGCAACAAAAAGTTACCTTCCCTTCTTTTTCTGGCATTAGCCCTCAAAGTGAGAGAGGTTTGGCTTTAAAGGGGAAGTGCCAGGCTCTTACCATGAGAGGTGATTCTTACCTCTATCTATTCATTTATTTAAATGGAAACAGGATCAATGGAAACAGCAATGGGACAGAGTTAACCTTCTTTAGTGGAACCTCCAGCCTTGTGGTTTTCAAGTGGTAGACCTCATAGCTTTGATATGGATGAAGGACTTGATGAGTTCTTTCTTGCACATACATTTGGAGAAAGTAAGCCACGCATTCACGCCCCATCATTTAGAGATGCACTGGACTCTGAAAGAAGACCACAGTAAGCTAACATTGTTACAGAATTTTGTGCAATACAAATATCTTGCTTTAACCTCAAAGTCAAAAGTCAAAACAGCCATTCATTATTGGTCTTGTGAGACTGCATTTTTATACCTGACTTTTTATAAGGACAGGTAATAACTCATTAATTCAGTGCTTGTCCATTCTCAAGTCACGTGAATGGACTTGTGGGCAGACTGCACCCTCACTTTGCTGATGATCCCAAACTGGGAGGAGTGGCTGATACTGGGAGGAGGGGCTGGTAAGCCAGAGGGTTGCACTGCCATCCTCAACAGCCTGGAGAAATGGGCTGACAGGAAGATCATGCTGTTCAACAAGTGCAAAGCCCTGCACCCGGGAACAATGACCCCAGGCACCAGTACAGGCTGGGGGCCAGCCAGCAGAAAAGCAGCTCTGCAGGAAAAGGATCTAGGGGTCCTGGTGGACTAGAAGCTGAACATCAGACAGGAACGTACCCTTGCAGCAAAGAAGGTGAATGGTATCCTGGGCTGCATCAGGAGGAGTGTTGCCTGCAGGTCGAGGGAGGTGATCCCTCCCCTCTACCCAGCACTGGTGAGGCCACACCTGGAGTCCTGTGTCCACTTCTGGGCTCCTAAATACAGGAGAGACCCGGACATACTGGAGACAGCCCAGCAAAGGCCCACCAAAATGATTAAGGGACTGAGGAAAGGCTGAGAGCTGGGACTATTTAGCCTGGAGAAGAGAAGGCTGGGGGGAGGTGAGGGCAGGATCTCATCAATGGATATAAATACTTGTAGAGAGGGTGCAAAGAGGACAGAGCCAGTGACAGGACCAGAGGCAATGGGCAGAAACTGAAACAGAGGCTCCCACTCAGCATCAGGAAACACTTTTTCCTGGTGAGGGTGGGCAAGCACAGGTTGCCCAGAGAGGTTGTGGAGCCTTCATCCTCAGAGATAGTCAAAAGCCATCTGGATGTGGTCCTGGGCAACTGGCTCTGGGTGGCCCTGCTTGAGGATGGGGGTTGGACCGGATGTCCTCCAGAGGTCCCTTCCTACCTCAGCCATTCTGTGACTCCCTGAATGCACGTGACGAAGGACTCTAACTCTCTGGGTATGCTAATGAAGGGTCATGCATGAGATATTTGCACACAGATGTAGATGAAAAGACACCAGAAAATAATGACTACTATTCATCTCTTCACACCACATATGAAACATACAGCAAGAAGACAGTAAGGTGGTTAAAGTAAGCACTCAAGAGTCATAAAATGGCAGAAATAATTGCCCAAACTTCTTTGTGTGTGTGTGTGTGTGTGTGTGTGTGCACATACATTACGAGGCTGGTTATTAAATGACATCACACAGTTTCTTCCCCACTCCTCCTGGGACTTGTATCCCAGTGTATAATGTATGAAAATTACACTGCTCCAACACGTAAAATCTGCTAGTAAAATTTGGAACAAGGTAATGTTTTCAATGAACGATTATAAATGCATAGCTCGGAATACAAGAAATTGTGGAATTGGTCTTAGAACAAATATAATGCTGTACCACTTGTTCATTACCTTGACGGCTTTTTCCCTTTCAGCTTTATCTTCCAAAACAGCCAGAAAAATGGGTTCTACCTGTTTTCCACCAGAAGCATCAGGTTTTCCCTTGCGTTTGCTAAAAGCTGGGTACAGTTCACTCTCTCAATGGCTGGATTTGCTCTTCTGTGAAGGAACTGATATTTCAATCTGATATTGTAAAATAAAACTCAAGGTTAAAACACATACTTGGGAAAATAAATGTTATCCATGTCATAAAGAACTGAAAGAGGGGAGAGAGGACACTTTTTTTCCCTTCCTTTTTGTGATTTTCCTTTAGAGGGCAACAAAATAGACCAAAACCAAACCTCTTAAACAAAAAGAGTGCAAAGGAAAATCACTATCTTGTTTGATTAGCAATCAAACAATTATTTTAAGATCAATGTGTCTGAACAAACCTCTCCCTTTTCTATAGTACAGGATCTTATTGGACAAATGGAACAGCAAATAATTCAATAATCCAGTACTGAAGTAAATTACAAGTATAAACCAATGAAAGTGTAAAAGCTACAGTCTTTCACCTTGAAATGTAAAACCTTTACAGTTTAAATCTTTACAGTTTAAACCTTTAAATCTGTGTGAATAACACCACATCCAAGCACCAGTTGGAGAGAAAACTTTTAGCATACCCTGAATACAAAGAACACTGATTCTCACATCAGCAAGACACAGTGGCATTCTTCTGGAAGATAAGCATAACCAAAAAATAAAAAGTACTGTGTTTTTCAATGAAAAATAACACTTTTGTTCAATGGCGTAATAGCTGATAAATGAAGGCTATGTGTAACATCATCGAGGCCTTGAGTTTTTACTGAGAATTACAAAGCTGATTTAAGAGCATTCCCAAGTAAAGGGATGAGCTAATACAGTAGCCTCAGTGACAGCTTCCTCTAAAACTACAGACGGACAGTATGGGATAAGGTTCTGTCAGACAAATATCAGGTGGTCAGCCATAAAAAAAAATAAAATCTTCAAACCAGTGCCTTACCTGGACCTCTGCCATTCTCGAGTTTCTCTGTGTGGCACTTCTGCTTTGCGTGGCAGCCAGTTTCCTCGGCAGTTTCCCTCCAGTACAAACACAAATACTCTGCAGCCAGTGGGGCAGCTCATAATATAGCCAGGATCTAAAGGGAAATAGGTACAGAACGATCCTCTTCCTTTGATGTCGTGCGCCTTCCCCTGAGGGAGCGTGCTTAAAAATACGTTTCAGGTGTCTTAACATTTCAGCAACATTTATTCATTTAAAAATTATTCCTGCTTTTCACATTGATTAAGCATGAAATATTGTTTCTTTTATAAAACCGGAATTAAGTTTTAACTGACAAAACCAGAAAATTATTTTGACATTAATCAGCCACGGCATAGAAAATCAATTTTTTTTGTGCTAATACTAGCAAACTTACTCAAAGCACTTTATCCAGTCTCCTCTTCCTCCTCCTAAGTTATTCCCTTTTTTTCATACTTTCTCATCCCTTGTGCTCAAAATGTACTAATTGCTTATTTTTCCAGATTTCTCTCAGCTAATCTGTAATCCCAAAATATTGAATTTTTTTTTTTTTTGTAGGCTACTCTTAGAATTCCTGGCGTCATTGTAAGAAATACCTGATGAATGGATGCTTAATTCTTTTCTTTTGAACTGGATAGCAAGATTCAAAAGGATCTGAATATTCTTCAGAGGGGTTTCTCTGAAGCTCCGGGACACTTGGGTTTCCTTCCTTTTCTGACACGTCTAAAGCCATCGTTACTCAGTATGATTTTAGGGAATCTAACCTGCCCTTAGAGGCACATTTGGATAGATTTTAGCGTCATGTTTCACTGCATGGGATTTGAGCGTTTTCACATAAGCTGTTTTGCTTTTTTTTTTTTTGTAGTTCAGCTATACCTCTACCCAGTAAGTGACTACAGATGTATAGGTGTTTGCATTCAGAGAATTCAGTTTTCTGAAGGAAAGGCTGTTATACAGTAGTTCAGATGGAGCAGCTGTACGCTTTTTCTTTCCGACAACAACCTCTCTCTCACAACCTTCCCTTCTTTTGTTTCTATGTAAATGTCAACCAATTTGACACGTGTGAAGAAGTATTCGTGGCATATTGCCAAGCAGTTTGCATTCGTTGAACGAGAGACACACTGATCTTCATTTTCAAAAAAAAACCCAACTGCATAATTATAGATCCAGAGGGCCTGAGCAATCACGTAACACACATCCTCTGCAACTATGAGCCAAATTATATGCGGGTTTCACTACAGCAGACAGAAAAGCATGTAGTGGGTCAGACCCCATTTGAACACACAATTCCGAAACCATCTCATGTAAGGATGGGGCTGTAATATCATTTTTCTCTACACTGAGTGGAAATCTGCAAAGGTTGGAAATGTTCCCTAAAATACACAGAGGCTTTGACATTTTGCTTTGCTCCAAGTGAGAACGAAAACCTGGCTTTTTCAAGTGCTGTGAGAAAGAAAATTCAGGGAGAACAAGCTTGGGACTGATAAAACCCTTTTGTTCTGACAACACATTGTCTTTGCTATGCAATATGAAAATCAAAACAGAACCAAACTATTTCAGATGAATGCAAACATTTCCTTCCAAAAGCAACAGAAAACCTTGAGCAGGCAAATGCAGGATGAGTCAGTACCCACCTTTGGCTGCAGAGCATGAAGACATGAAAGTGCTCCCAGCAGCTTTCAAAATGGTTTGGTATTGGCCATTTTGCTTAACTCTGGTGTTCCACTGAAAGGACTCCCTTAAACTGAATGGCTCTGTACTGAAACACTGTTAGCAGGCTTTGCTCTGTATCTCATCTAAACAGGAGTTAAGGCATGACCCAACCCATCCCACCCGTATCTCTTAGACAGTCACCCTCATCTTCAATTTCTATGAGTGGAGTGAAACACACAGTTCTAGAAAGAGATTCTAAAAAAGATTGCTTAAAATAGGTCAAAAAAGTTAAAGTGCTGAGACAGTCTAAAAACCCGTTTAAATTGAAACACCTATGGTTTAATCCCACATCAGGCACGTGATTAAGATGAGCTGTCTTCTCATAGATGATTTGGCATTATCCCATATGAGTTTCTTATACACGTTAGCATGAATTTTATCTTTTATCTTTGACATTGAATGGCGTACATGCAAAATGTAGTGACATTTAAAACTGACAGAACTGGGTAAGGCAACACTGTATACTCTTTACTGACTTGTATATGTGTAAGTAAAGTATTGGTTATATCAGCAAAAACCAGTATTTGAAATGTAAGACTTGAAAAGTGCAAGTAGCTTTTAAAAGTGATTACTATGATCATATCATTTTGTATTAGTTCATGTTTAAAATTCACATATATTCCAGTTTGCTGTGTATTAACATCTGACAAATATTATGTACGGTATTACAAGAATTATCTTTTGATCATTAATTTATACACTAAATTCTGAATTAGAGGAGCCAAATTACTCTAATTGCAGTATAGTTCTTTGACAGTGATTGCTTCTCCTGTTGCGATAGGAGTTACATGGAACTACATGTGACCCAAGAAGATAACTGAATATTGGGTTTTGTATGTGTTTTACATAATTCTGAGAATTTGGGGAAACAGTTTAGGCTGGCAATCTGTGCGTTATTTGAATCAGTTCCCTTGCATGCTGAAAGAGCTTTATTGAATGCCTTGTGTACAAACCTGACTGCACTGATTTTAGGCAATTGTGTGAATTCTGCCTACATAATCAGCGTTATAGCAGATAATCTGGGGTGAAGAAATCTGAGTATTCTATCCAACCACATTACAGGCCGAGTGAAATTACTCTCATTGTCTATTTTTCAATCTGACAACTGGAGAGACATTACAGATATATATCAGATACATCATTACAGTCAATTACACTATCGACCGAAGCCAAACTTTTATACTATTTCTATGCAATAAAAACTTCATTTTTTTTTTCCTTCTTTCTTTTTCTCTCCATTAGTTCTTCAACTGATGGACTTACTATGCCTGGAGGAGTATCTAAAACCATGCATTTAACCTGAGCTGGCCCAGTCCAGGCAAAGGGCTGCTAAGAGTCATTGCAGGGTTGCTCCCCTGCAGTACACTTGAATGTCATGAGCGGATATCTCATGACGATTGCTTCTACTATGTGTGTGGGAATATCTAGCACAATCTAGCCCGCAGCCTATTTATTCTGTAACTGCATGCCAGATTCTAAAAACATTATAAGCAGCATCTTCCTGCCCACATAAGACACAAAGCCAACGTGTGTCATTTATTGATTCAAAACTATCAGCGCTCAGTCCCTGATCCCTGCAGGCACCCAGTAGGTGACAACCTATCTGACATGGACAGACCCGCTTCCGTGACTGTGGTGGTAGAGCTGCCTGCAGATGCTAAAGGGGTAGCTTTCTGTTGCAAGGCTTTTAGCAACTTCTGCTTCTCAACAATAACTTGCAAATCTACAGTCCTCCAGTCATGTTCATGCCATTAACAGACCCCACACTCTATTCGTAATCTATCCAAATCCTCATAGATACTAAGGTGTATTTACACAGAGTTCGTGTAGACTAGAAGTTCCTTTAAGAGTTTACATAGGAGCTCATCTATACTGAGGTGCATTTCTTCTACGTGTCTGATCACTTTTGTAAGTCCCGTTAGCATTATTGCAGGTTAGCCAAAAAATACTGTAATTTGGAATTTCCGGGAATTTTCACCTGTTCATTGTAATGGAAAAAGACTGGCTTGTTAGAGAAAGTTGTGCTTTGGAAACGAATGGCGTTGGCGTCCCTCTGCTACTCCAGAAGACTTCGCCTGTCCTCCAGCAGTACGGCTGATGGAACCTTTCATCAGATTGGAAAAGAATTAACTGTCAGAGAAGGGGATGCAGGATGATAGAGGGGTGTGCTCTTGGGAAACTGATGGGTAAACAGTAAGTGTAATCAGGAGTCTGGAGGCAGCAAGCGGTAACTGCCTTGAATTACCAGCACATGCTCAGTCCCACATGGCATCTGAAAAGCAAAGGAGAAAATTCTGCAGAGCTGAGAAGATGCTTTACATGTCAGTTCTCTCCTGGACTGCCAGGGGCATGTCTGTGTACCTGCTTTGAAAAATGAGCATGCTGCTTCATGTGTTTTCACAGAGTTACGCTGCGATGGGCATTTACTTTCTATGAAGTTTTTCTGTAGTGTTAGCAGGCCTAACATGCTGCTGTGGCTGAAGCAGGATTCCAGCGAGGAAAATGGTGTAGAGTGCCCATATGGACCATAAGCACCAAAAATTGCATTTCCCTGACCGTTGCCCCCTGCTCCCGACCCCCGGTGACGTGGTTAGCATAACTAACGCCCTTTTATAAGGCAAGCAGGCATTCTCTGTGACTGAGTGGGTCATGTATTTGTTCCCTTCCCCTCATTATCAGGCCCTGAAGGTCCTGTGCACCAAGCAGACAAACAAAACGGATTTCTTCTTCCCTTCCCTCAATGTTCCTGGGTGCCAGGCTGGCTACCTCCCTCCTCACCAGCCTTGAGGGTCCCAGGCGCCCGGCCATCTCGGTGCTGGTGATGGCCCCGGCATGGGAGAGGGAAGCGAAACAGCACAGAGCCCTGCCCATAAAGTCAGTTTTATTATAAACTCTGTATTACGCTACTTGTAAGTTGTGCTACATCGATTCTGCCTGTAGAAATCCCGTGCCATTCTATTCATAAATTCTGTGCTACAAGAATCATAATATTCTGTTCAGAAAATAAAGCTTTAATTCTAACTGCAATTTAGTGGCCCCATCACTCTGCCAAAGATCCCTACAAGAACCTGCCTGTCCCCTCAGCGTTGGGTGACTCCTTCTCAGTGTCTCTGTCGACTGCCTCTGTGTCTGATTTTCTTGGCTACGAGGCTCCATATTGTCACTGTAAATGACATCCCTGCCAGCACGGTGGCTTCTGAGGTGCTTTCCTTCACTTTCTGTCCATTTCTTTCCCCTTTTGCTCTATCCTTTCCCTTACTTCAGAAAGATACTGAATTGCTCAGCCAACTTTGCACTGTGTTTCAAGTTTTCAGTGGTTCTATTGGCCTTTTATCTTACGCTGTTGCCTTTTTAAAACAAAGTAAGACAGTGAGCAGCAGTTAAAAACAGTGCTTTTCAGGATCGGGACACCAAGGTGTTAGCCTGCAACATTAAATTCCCATAGCAATAGTGACTTAGGAGAATGTTAGTGCAACTTCTGTTTTCCTCTTCTGGGTCGTCTGGTTTTTTGGTTGTTTGTTTTGGTTTGGTTTTTTTTTTTAATATTGGAGGTACATCCTTTTCTACCTCTCTTTCTCCATACTTTAAAAACATGTTGTGGAAACTCCTATCCCCGACAGATTGCCACTAGCAGGGTACAGCCTGTCTGTGATATTTGGTTACAGATGTGCTGTTCTTCATTTCTAATAAGGAAAACACAAAGACGGCACAGGTCATGGGGCTACCTTTGAATTAAATAAAATAATTAGAGCGTGGCAGATTTAAGGGTACTTTTTCTTTTGAGGCTGGTTTAATTCATCATTCTACAGGATTCTTCATGTCTAAAGGTATTTTGCTAAGTCCACACCAGAAAACAGCGGAGGAAACATATCTCGCCATGAAGGCTCACGCATACGTGACAAAAAATACAAGCAAAGGTACAAAAACAAAATTAAGAGGACAATGATTCCCATCTCTCTTCTTTACCCTCCGTTGGTACTGACCAGTATGTTAATGGGTTTCATGACACAGCTGAGCAACCCTCCTTCCAGGCATGCATTTATCCTGGCCCTTCATAGGGACTGCTGTCACCCAACAGAATGCTGATACTCTTGGATTTCTGGAAGGCATACTCACGTATTTGGGAAAGGGCAATGGAGACAGGCAGTTCCTACAGCTCTAAGACAGCAAATTTTGCATCTAAAATATGATTTCTTGTACCTTGTGGCTGGCTTAAAATTCACATTACCATGCTTGCTGCTCTTCAGTGAGTTTCAGCAATTTAGGAGCTTAAGCAGTTGGTATTTTGTAAAATACTCCAAGTGACACAACACCAATGTGAAGTTCTCATATCACTGCATTAGTTTTTTAGTAAGCTGAAGATACAAGATGGGAATTTCTGTTGATTAAAATAGCCTAAATTTTATGTTAATAAAAACTAACTTACTAAGATTTTACTGACTGATACAATTTTTTTTTTTTATAAATTACAGCAACTAACTGAAGTAATTCCTTCCATGATTAAAAACATGCATGTACCACATAAGCAAGTAATAGTATCCACAGCATTGGATAAATATGACTTCTAAGGCAATATTTTTTAGCCTTGCTTTCTAAGAATATTCAATCTTGCTCTCTGTGTCAGAATGTCTGACTCCTTCAATAGCTTTTGAACCTAATAGCCCAATGTTGACCCAGCCTTTACCAGGGCTCTGAAGTAATTACTTTTCCACAAGTTTTACGAAAATTAAGGTAAGGTGAAAAGACTCCCCCAAACCCTCTCTCTTCTCTCCTCCCTCCCTCCCTGTGAGAAAGGGTTCAAATCTGCACATGACTTTCAACCAAACAGTCCACAAGTCATTCAGAATCAGCTACATCTTATGCTTTCTCCTCCTCAGGCAGTATTTAGAGAAGAAAAGAAGCGATGATGATGATGTGGGAAGATGCACGAGGCACAGATGCATAGAAATGCACACAACAGATTCGTAAGAATTTGCTGCTTACAGAATTGCTTGGTTGTTTTTAACTTTCTTTCCTGCCGGCACCCTACTTTCACTACAGCACCGCATAGCAATTCATCTGAGACCTTGTTTCTCCACCGTCACGGTACTACTCTCAAATATGCTATATTTTCTGTACCTGACAGGTAGGATTTGCTTTAATTTCTTCCTAGACTCTCACACGATCCATGACCTTAGCTTAGGTGAAGAGGTATGGTAAAAGTCTAACTAAAATAGTGTATTTTCTAGCTATGCTGATACCAAAACTGTGGGATCGAAAAAGGCAGAATATGGCCAAACGCTGGCATTCAGGCAAGGAGGCCATGCCAAGCACTCATGTTGTCCAGGTACTCTGTTCCCTGGGAAACAGAGGTGATCCCAATAGGTGGATTGGCTGGTTAGGACAGTAAAGTGGTTGGAAGGGTGAGAAAGCAGCGCAGGAAGGCAAAGGCAGAATTGCTAGAAAGATTGGCACAGATGCAACTAAACAAATTTATGTCAATGCAAATTACTTTTAATTCCCACAAGAATAAATTCTCTGGAGGAAAGTCAAGTTACAGAAATGCGAGTTAAACATAAGTTGTGGACTGGAACAGTATCGTGTGCGCTGCTGTACATCTCTCACATACACTTTTTTAGTTACGTATTTAGTACTTTAACTTGAGGCATGGAATTGCCAGATATTTAAAGGCAATGGTAGGAGGTAACCGCGGGTGATCCATCAGTCTACAACTCCCCTATTCATGCTCAAAACCTCAGAAGCACAGATGCTAGGAAGCACCCTTCGTCAGTGAGACAGGACACCTTGTCTTCTTGTGCAGACGTAACGTGAGGTCATCTGTCGCTAAGGAGAGACTTCTTCCTACAGGGAAAAACAGATTTTAAATGAGGGAGCAGTAGGCTCAAAATCCTGTGCAGATATGCACCAGCAAAGACCCACTCCCGCTGCCAGCTATAATTCCATTAGAAAGGTAACTTTAGCCTTGTCTGATATCTGCCAATCTGACTTTATTCCTCTTGGAATCGCTGATCGTCATCTTGCATGAATTTGGCCAGAAGCCAGAAGCCTTTGTTCCCTAGAGAGAAAATAGCTTCTGATTTACTGCAGCTCTCTTGAAAATAGGCTGGAGCTTGTCTCACAAGCCCCGGAGGAAAACCTCCCGTCCCTAACGCTCCGTACCAGAGAGATGGCGAGCGCCGGCTCCACGTTTCACTGACCCTCTGCTAACCACCAAGTGCAGGGGTACCTTCAGCTCGCAGCACTCTTCCAGCTGCAAGCTGCTTTTCTCCAAAAGCAAAGCCTCTCAGAAAAACAACCGGACTGTACTGAGATGATCCGCGCCCTCCTCTTTCTGAAGTACTGTTGTTCAGCCTAGAGAAAAGGAGGCTCAGAAGGGATCTCATCACCACGTACCAGTACCCAAGGGGTAGCTACAAGGAAGATGGAGACTCCCTTTTTAGAAGGAGTCACATGGAGAGGACAAGGGGGAATGGACAGAGATTGCTCTTGGGGAGATTCCAATTGGACATGAGAGGGAAATTTTTCACCATGAGAACAGTCAACATTGGAATGATCTCCCCAGGGGAGTGGTTGACTCTTCCACATTGGACACTTTGAAGACTCAGCTGGACAGGGTGCTGGGCCATCTTGTCTAGGCTGTGCTCTTGCCTAGAAATGTTGGACCAGATGATCCTTGAGGTCCCTTCCAACCTAGGATTCTAGGATTCTATGATTCTTGCTTAGTGTTACTGACAGGGGAATATCCCATCACATCGCCTCTGTGCTCTCCTGGTACAGGGACCCGAGATGTTTATTCCTTGCACATGTCAAAGCAACTCCTTATTTCACAAACTCCTTCTAGCCACATACGCTGCAACTTCTCATTAGTTGGATTGGAAGGATATTAGTATTTAGGCTTCCCTAATTTTCCATCTATTGTGCTAGACCCCACTCCTGTTACAAACCCTATGCATACACTGCTGTTTACATGGGACAATTTTCAGAATAGAGCCAGAGCTTTGTGTATTCTTATTATAAACTCTGTGATAGACATACTTCTCTAAACAGTTACACCTTTCACCATTCTACATATACACAATTAGAAAAATCAATGTGTAATTGCCGATTATGAGGGAACGGATATCCTTGCAAATTCCGCTATGCCAGTGAAGGTTGCAAAGATATTCACCAGAGCTGCAAAAGCAGCAAATGAACTAACTATATACCAGCACATCTTGGAAAATCTCAGATTAAATATAAACAGTGTGTGGAAGTTATCATTTAATTGTCAAGTGTAACTGATATTATTTATAACTAACTGCTAACTGCTGCTACAGTTGTCCTCATGCAGCAGATGCCATGCATCAGATGCAATGTTTGAACCTCTCATCTTCCTAATCACCAAGAATGTCACGTTGAAGCATATCTATCAGGCTCCTATCCCTTTTAAAGTAATGAGGTTCAGCAGCGACTTCGCTCTCGCCATTAGATCCTCAGGTACCTCTGACTTACAGTCAAACAGAATAGTGGGATGACAGCTAGTAATTTCTTGTTTGATCCACAATTAGTCGAAATCCAGTAATCACTGTGTGATTACGTTTAGGCTACTCTGGAATGAGTTACACCACACATTAAATCTATGGACTACTTAGGTTTCTATTCTTACTGTGGAACTGATTGCAGAGTCCAGAGCAGAAACACAACTAGCTTAAACAAACTGCTTTCACACAAGTAAACAGTAACGAGAATAGTAATGGAAAGAGTAGTGTAAGTGGACTATCTGAGAAGTATACAGATTTAGATTTAGATTTAGTATCCAGATTTAGATTAACAAGTTATTAGGTCAAGAAGTTTGGGCAATTACATAACGTAAACCACAGCACTTCACCTGTTAATTTTTGCAGTTCAATTAATACACAGTGTCTTAATTAAGTCCTTGTATCCCGTAACAAAAATAGCTAAGAATTGTTTTTTGCGTATAGGATTTTAACATTTTATTTCTTCTTTCTAACTTAGAAACATTTCTTAACTGAAAAATTCACCCTCAGTCAGAGGACAAATAGGAACCAATCTGTAAGTAGAACAGGACACCTAAACTACTCCAGTATAATATTTGAAAGAACTTGTTCCGTGGGATTACATACATATGCACAAGGAAACAGGAATCTTCATACATGGAACGGATACTTTAGATGTGTAAATATGACCTCAGACACAGTTACCCATTCTGCAAATACATTTTATATGCCTCACATGCAAATACTGGGCTTTGTAAAGTCAGTAATTTTGCTGGCACTGTGTGAGCAGCCGTTCCAAAAAATTACAGCTTTATGCAGATCTGATGTCCATGAAATTAGATCTAGCTACATCTTGGCTAAACTCCCATCTGCTACCTGACACAGTATTTCCTTTCCTGATTTTTCAGTTGTCAGTGACACTGTTCATGAAGATGACAATTTAAAATACAGGTCAAAACCACTTGATTATTATTTTCTGGTAATTGGAAACTTAAGTGAAATTTTAAAATTAAAAAATAAATTATTTCCATTGTTATTATTTTATGAGCTCCACTACAGAAATATCCTTTAAAAAGATCTATTTTTTATATATATATATATATATATTTGTTACTATATTACTGCTACATCTAGAAATACTCTATTTGAATTTTACATTTGAATTGTTCTATTGAGCAAGGATATAAATTTCTACTATCAATGCAGAATACGAGCCTGCTGAGTGACACACGCATTACAGTCTTTTTTTGATTTTTATAGGCTAGGCATATAATTTCATTTGCAGGAACACCTGTTAGCTACATCTGACAGAACATATTTAAATCCAAGATATAGGTAGATGGCTTATTGCAACTAATAACCACATTCTGAGAATTACTTTACTGAGAATGGTATCTTTCCCCCACAGTGTGATTGAACTGTTTGTTTAAAAGCATCAGGGTAAACAGCATGAAAAATTGCCCGAGCTTGAAATGGAAGACGGTCCTCCACACAAGGGGTGGGATTGTCCTGCACAGGTTACATGGGGGGGTCTCAAAGGAAGTTCTGTAGGTATTATGAGTGTAATCACACTTTCCTGTTTGCTCATTCTTATCAGATTTTTTTTTTCCTTTCCCTAGCCCCTGTCAAAGCACCTATACAAACATCCAAAGGATACCTAGACAGCTGCAAAAACACAAAGATGTTTGTCAATGTGTAAATTTTTGTCCATCAACAGTCAGAGACACGCCGCATAAACCTAAGGCCGTTCATTACTGAGAACCCTTGAGGAAGTGAGCTGTGATTAACTAAGCAGGGAAGGTTATTACATGCAAAATATTTCCAGATTCAAAATGGACAAAAATGTTTGTCCTTTGTAACTCAGTTTTTCATCTCCTCTTATGGAAAAAAAAATTAATAACCAAGAAATCAGCTTCCAAAAATGAGGCTAATTTTAGCATTTCTTAAAAAAAAAAAATAACGTAACTGTTGAGTGTATCTATGAATGGAGTCAATACTTACAGGCTTGGGAGAGGATCTGTACTTGCTTTATGTGAAGGCATCAACTGTAAATATAGCGAAGTACAAACCACACACGGTTTTCTTGCATTTAAATATAGGCAACAATATGGATTTGAAATTAAAGGACTACAGCATTGAAGTAAGATTACGGAGCATTCATGTAGCGCTTGTTCCTATGCTACCGGAGTTAAAGGGGTGTTTTGCCGTGGCCTTTCAGGGACGTAAACGTCAGCTCTCAGAAAAGAGGAAAAATGCTGGCGCTGCTTAATTAACTATTATATACTTAAAAAGACAGCTTATCTATCAGAGAGGATACTGATAAGGACAAAGACACACATGAAAAATCGCATGTGGAAAATCACAAGCAGTTTTTCAAATAAAATAAGCATTTTCATGTGTGCTTTTTTTTTTTTTTTTTCTCCCAGTTTGTTACTATGCTCTGACTCTTGCAACATTTCCTTTGGAAAAATACACCATTTGCACAGCTGGTCTACCTTCTGGGCCCCGTGTCCACTTGTGCCCTTGCTGTTGCTGCCCTGTTTTGTGTAGAACGTGCATCCTGGCAGCTAGAGCTGCCGTGCAGCATTATCTGAAAAGCACCACTCCCACTTGCCTCCTGTGTGCTAAGGTAATATGCCACCGCCTCTGTGACTAAAACTTACCTCTTTTATCATTTTTTCATCTATAACACACTTTAAAATGTGTAGGTGGCAATTACTGAACAATAAACAGCCTTCCTTGGCAATGTCAGAGGTATGACCTGCAGTTTGGGTTCCACTCCCTGATCAGTTTCACCCCGTCTCCAGGCTAGCTCTTGAATTTTCAGGTTTGCCCGTAAATTAGAACACAACCCTACACCGTACAATGGCCTGAGAACAAGTCAGCACAGGTGCACCTGGATTTGACTGTGCTATGCCTGAAACAACAACCCTGACCTCTGAAACATACTGCTTTGTCAATATATTTTGCCAGATACAAGCTGACAGCTACTGAGAAGTGACAACTAGAAAATCTAAATGCAAGAACCAGCAAACTTTTGTTACCTGCGCCTGTTTTTAAAACCACTGCAGGAGGTTTACGTGAAGCGCCAGGACATCAGTCGTAAACTTAGCAGGTACAATAGATCCAAAAGCCAAACCACAGCGGCTTTTCTAAAAAGCAAGATCATGCAATGTCGTAAAAAGCTGTAGCATGGTGCGTCAGCAAATACGCATTTTCTCAGACACATACAGAAGTGACAGAAAGGCATTTGGCCACAGGAAATACAGTAAGTACAACAAATTGAGTAGCTTGATGCACTACTCCATTGGTTTTGCTCTACTCAACTTCATTATTTTGCACTCTCTTACGTGTACTTTTAATGGTATCAGCCTTTACAAGCATGGTTTTGTAGCCCTGGGTTAGGATTTGTGGAATAAAAACATTGTCTGCTTCCTTGTTGTAGAAGGTCTGAAAGAAAAAAAAAATAAATAAAATTGGGCACTGACTTACCAGGCAAAGGGCAGCAGCAAACAAAGCTTCTGACTCTGTCAGTGCAGACCAAGGTGCGGCCAGGAGGCTGCGGCTCCGAACCCAGCGCTATGGAATGCTGCTCTCGTGCTTCAAGTGGTTGTTCCTGAATAGTTCACTTGCTGATACGCCCTATGACCTAAGATGAATATTCATTCAGATGAATATGACGTGACTCCATCGGCACGTCACAAAACACCATGTTACATTTCAGGAAGACAGCAAAAAACTAGAAAAGTATCAAAATACAGTACAAAATACACAGTGTTTTGAAAAGTCATTGGTAACGTGGTAATAATTAGAGTAAAACATACAGACATCAGTGTATTACACTCAAAAAAAAGAGATTTTTTTAAAAGTCAACTGTAAAAATGAATTACTCTTCAATTAAACGAGTAAGCTCTGCACAACATTTAAATGGTATGGCATGGAAACTTGTACGCTTTCTAATTCTCAAGAAAACTGCAACACAACAGGTTCTGAGCAAATCTGTCAGCACATACAAATAATAAAGGTAGGAAAAGTATTTCTATACAGTGTTGATGACTGGAATGACTGGGGTGAAGTATGGCCGGACTCAGAAGAAAAGATTTTAAGCCTCAACGTTCTAACTAACGTAAAGGTTCAGACTCAAAGAGGCTGAGTATTGAACTGTAATATCAATTTGTTTCTGAAAGGAATAAGATTTGCTGTGTGCACTGAGGCCTCGTGAAAAGGGACTGAAACACCACACATCCATTTACACCAGTAAAACCGCGAAATTCACAAAATTAGAGGGGGAAAAAAAAGACTTTCCAGGTGCAGCCTGAAGTGGAGACAGGCAAAAATCTATGCCTCTATGTAATAGTGCTGTTCTAAAATTGAAAAGAGAAAGTGAACAATTACAGGCAACTATACAAAAGCTTTTTACGCCACTTTGGAGGACAGACAAAAGAAACCAAAAGGACAGTATCACACGCTAATAAAAAAGACTACCTCAAGGTAGTTGTTCACATATATTTTTGCATCTGCTTAAGACAAAAATAAAGGTAGCGAGTGATTCAGTAGTAATTTCTTTATGCATTTTAAAATCACATAGATACTGACTCAAGACAGGATACAACTTCTATTAATATGGGGGTTATAGTCTTTTATTTGGGCTTAATTCATCTCCAGCTTAAACATTTATTTGAAAGGATATTGCAGTACATGAGAACAAAGTGAGTAGGAGAGAAGGTTATGGAAGAGCTTGGAGTTTGAGAGAGATTGTTTATCATGTGACAAGAATGTTCTTGAAAACCAGTAATAATCAGGAAAGCATTACACAAAAATAACATTTGAAAACTGTTGATCCTTTAAAATGAAGGGATGTATTTTAAAACCAGCTTATCATTAATGATATATTCAGAGATTCAATTCAAACAAAATATTCAATGCAAACAGACGTTTCTAATCTGTACTATGAGCACAGGAGAATTGAGAGCACAGACCCAAAATTAAATACGCAGACAGTGATGATGACTGTTCAAAGATTACCCTATGGTAATCATTCTGGGAACACAGTCAGCTTTATTAAATAAAAGAAAATATAAATATGGTGGAAGTAAAGAATTTAAGTTACAGGAATTAAAAATGCCAGTATGCAAGTTCTTGCCCAGACCCTGCTCACCCTTCCACCTCCCCAGCAATACATGTGGGCTCCCATGGGGTTGTAGGAAGGTAGGAAGAATTAGCACTCACTCTGTAATTGTTTATTAAATAGCTGCGGGAATACATGGGGAAGAACTGGAATAGCTGCAGGATTCCGTGAAGGTTCTTCATCACAGGAAGGCTGCTTTCTTATCACTCTGTCGTGCGACAGAAAGATTGAAAATTCCCCTGTTATTTAATTCTGAGATAGGAAAAGTGGCAATAAACTGCATTCGGGTAGAGGACAGAAGCAGGTTTTGTGCTGAAATAAGGAGTGAAAGTGAAGGTTACAAGGTGTTTGTATCCATGATCCAAGCAACACCTTCTGTATGAATAACCAAAATACTGGGTCATTCACTTTATGTGGTGGTTTTTTATCCTAACGCGCACTAATGTCTAACAGTTTTCAAATGTTGTAAAAAACCTAATTAATCCTCTGACACATCTGTGAAATAGATTCTTACTGTACTGACAGAGAGAGCGTAACCTTGTTCAAATGACTTGCCCAAGGCCATGCAACTCAGTGACAAACCCAGCCTGAAGACGTTTCAGTTCTTAATGAACTTCAGTTCTTAATTCGAGATAGCCAGCATGGCTTCACCAAGGGCAAGTCCTGCCTGACGAACCTAGTGGCTTTCTATGATGGTGTGACGTCAACGGTGGACAGAGGGAAACCAATGGATGTCATCTATCTGGACTTCTGCAAGGCCTTTGACACAGTCCCCCACAACATCCTTCTCTCTAAATTGGAGAGCTATGGATTTGATGGGTGGACGGTTCGGTGGATAAGGAACTGGCTGGATGGTCGCATCCAGAGGGTAGTGGTCAATGGCTCAATGTCCGGATGGAGATCAGTGACGAGTGGTGTCCCTCAGGGGTCCGTACTGGGACCGGTGCTCTTTAACATTTTCATCAATGACTTAGACAGCGAGATCGAGTGCACCCTCAGCAAGTTTGCGGATGACACCAAGCTGAGTGGTGAGGTTGACACACCAGAAGGAAGGGATGTCATCCAAAGAGACCTGGACAGGCTGGAGAGGTGGGCCTGTGTGAACCTCATGAGGTTCAACAAGGCCAAGTGCAAGGTCCTGCACCTGGGTTGGGGTAACCCCCAGTATCAATACAGGCTGGGGGAAGAAAGGATCGAGAGCAGCCCTGCCGAGAGGGACAAGAAGGACATGGAACTGTTGGAACGGGTCCAGAGGAGGGCTACAAAAATGATCCGAGGGCTGGAGCACCTCTCCTATGAGGACAGGCTGAGAGAGTTGGGCTTGTTCAGTCTGGAGAAAAGGAGGCTACGGGGAGACCTGATTGCGGCCTTCCAGTACCTAAAGGGGGCCTATAGGAAAGATGGGGAACGTCTTTTTAGTAGGGCCAGCTGTGTTAGGACAAGGGGAAATGGTTTTAAACTAGAACAGGGTAGGTTCAGGCTAGAGGTAAGGAAGAAATTTTTTACAATGAGGGTGGTAAAACACTGGAACAGGTTGCCCAGAGAGGTAGTGGAGGCCCCATCCCTGGGAACATTCAAGGCCAGGTTGGATGGGGCTCTGAGCAATCTGATCTAGTTAGCAGTGTCCCTGCTCACTGCAGGGGGGTTGGACTAGATGACCACTAGTGGTCCCTTCCAACCCTAAACATTCTATGATTCTATTCTATGATTCTATGACGTGTTGAGCTGCCCGGGACACCCCACCGCTGTCACCATTCTTAGGGCACGTATTATCGCGTTAGTCCCAGCTGCGTATGGGCGGTACGGCACAAGTATCCCGTATAAACCACGGCCTCTGAGTTAGCAGCGCAGTTCAGAGCCCTGTGTGGTGGTGTGCTCCCCCCCGCCCCGACCTCTTTCAAGTCATCGTGAAGGTCATGAAGGATGCACCCACTGGATGTGGGGGAGATATAGATAACAATACAGCAGCCAAGGGCTATAGTGGAACATGCCCACCCAAGCACAGTGGTCAGTATGCAAAGATGACCACAAGCCAATTATCTGACCCCCATCAATGCTGAGCAGCCCAAGGGCCCTTGGAGCTCTCCCACAGGGCCGCGGGCTGCACGCCAGGATCTCCCCATGAGCAGGGACGCCTCTCAAGGTTACTCCTCGAGGCTGAGAGATTCCTTACTATGACAGATTCTCGGTAAGTGACTAACAGCACGCTAACTTGGAATCTTGGCTAAGTGACATAAAGGATTAATTGTGCATGTATAATCCTTTAGGCATAAACCACTGACCAAGTCTGGGACTAAGACTGGATCCAGCCGCACCTAGACTCCTCTCTGAGGGAGGAGTTTAGAAAGCAAGGGGATCTTTTCTGAACCTCATGACTCAACGGGAGGGTCCCCCTGACAGTTTTGTCTGACCCTGTCCTCTGTGCAGTAAATAACCAAGTGTGCCTTGCCATCGAATCTTGTTAAATCCTGTTGCATTTACCACTGAACTTTATTAACTCACTGTTTCGCACCAATAAACTATAGTTTTTGCTTCCCTCTCACTCCATCTGCGTCACCCTGGATACCACTGTCATTCACCTACCGGTACACTGGAAGACACAGCTTCAAACCCCCAAAATCTTTGCAGTATGAAGGACCGTGAATACCCGTTGCTATTAATACAATAATGGCAATTATGGCTGCATCTACTCCGCGCTAGTGATCTGAGTGTCTCCATGGGCTCTCCGGCCAGTGGGCACACACTCCCACGAGGGAGCCCTGGCAGGGTGGCTGCACACAGGCTCCCATTTGGGAAGGGTGCCTGCTGCACCTCCGCCCTCCGGCAGCACCCACTCAGGGGCACGCTCGGAGGGGGAGCGGGAATGGTCGCTGCACCCTGGGCTCTGCAGACAATGGTATCCACGTGCCTGGGTACCCTGGGTTTTATTTACCAGCAAGGGCACACACCGTGTTAGTCCCCCCCGTGCTAAGAGGGTTTTTTGCCATAAATCAATGAGCGAACGGGTGGTTTTAATGGCAGCGTTGACAAATGGGCAACAACGTACTTTCATCTGTCTGGCTCAGTTTTGGCCTTTCTGCAGATCGGTCTTCAGATTAGGTCAGAAAAATGGTAATCTACATGTGCCCTGGCACTTCAATACCAGACCAAGAGTATGGGATACCAGACTGTCATGCTTTAACCTGGCTGGCAACTCAGCACCACGCAGCCGCTCGCTCACTCCCCCCTCCCTCAGTGGGATGGGGGAGAGAATCGGAAAGAAAATAAAAGATTAGAGCCAAAGGCTGAGATAAAGACAGTTTAATAAGAGAAAATAATAATAATAGTAATAATGAGAATGATAACAGAATATACAAAATGAATGATGCACAAGGCAATTGCTCACCACCCGCCGACCGATGCCCAGCCCGTCCCGAGCCGCAAGCAGTCTCTGAGCCGTGACCGACCGACCTAACTAACCCCCCCGAGCATGACGTTCTATGGTCTGGAATAGCCCTTTGGTCAGTTTGGGTTAGCTGTCCTAGCTGTGCTGTACTCCCAGCTTGTTATGCACCTGGCCGAGCAGGAGAAGCTCAAAAAGTCCTTGAGTAGTCTGAGCACTACTTGGCAACAGCTGAAAACATCAGTGTGTTATCAACATTCTTCTGGTACTAAATCCAAAACATAGCACTATGCTAGCTTCTATGAAGAAAATTAACTCTATCCCAGCCGAAACCAGGACACAGACCCAATAACCAGCAGAGAAGAAAATCATTGGTATTCCTACATTCACCATCCTGCGAATTGACTCTAGGAAATAGGGAAATAGCCTTTTTGGAGAACCTAGCCTGACACCATCCCCACGGCAGGGAGGAAGGACTAGCTATCCTAGCATCTCTTATAGCGGGGATTTCAGAAAAAAGGGTGTATTTGCAAATGCACGAGAAGTATTAAGAAAAACATGGCTACGCTTGTTCCTCCGTCCAAAAATATTTACGTAAATAAAGCCCCATGCAGGCTTGCATAGCGGGAGTCAACTCGCGAGCCGGAAGAAAAGAGGAAACACGGGGCAGTGTGCGCTGCCTGCAGCGCCAAGCGAGCTGGGACAGACGGCTCTGCCTGCAAAGCGGACAGACACCCCGCCTCAGGGGCAGCCAGGCAACGCCGCCGCTGATCCCACCAGAAGCTCCCGTTCTGTGGGATCCTTGCCAAGTTTAACGCTGCTCTCCCCAAAATAAACCTCTTGAAGCAGTGCCGCTGCCACGTTATCCTCCCCCCCCCCCCCCCGGCTCCCGCAGGGAATTCTTAGCACAGCTGAGCTTCCAGACCCCACACACCCATACGCGTGGTCCTGCCTGGGAAGGCACTCAGAAAAAGCCTGCCTCATAAAGGGAATCTTACAAATATTTACACTCGCGTTTCTATATTTAGGCATATCGCCCCTGCAACAGCAACAAGGCTGTGTTAAAGTCATTTTATTTGGAGATCTGTGCGGGAAAGGAAACGGCAGTAAATAGAAACCCACATGAGGCAGCAGGCTATGACATTATTTGAAATTACATTTATAATACCGAAACGGGGCAACGCAAAAATCGAAGTCGTAAGGGTCTGCCACTGAAACTGCAATTTCTTAAACAGAAAACCAGCAGGGCATGAACGCGCTACAACGCTGCAAACCGAGGGGTAGAGCCAGCTTCTCCTTTCACTGACACTGGGCACAAACCCAGCACAATTCCACCCATCTTAGCGGTGTAAGTAGGAGCAAATTTTGCCTCTAGAAGGCAAGATACGAAACTCCGTTTGAGCAGATAAAAAGAGGTTGGCTGGAGAGCTGCGAGAGCGGGATCAGTAGTTTTGTTTTAGTGGCCTCGGGAAAAAATTCACTTAATAGTTTTGGGTAAAGCAAAGCTTTGAAAACCTGAAAGTTTAGATGCCTTCTGAAAAGCCTGGAGAGATGTGTACAAGTGCCAACGTGCTGCTATTTGTTCGGCTCTTTCAAAAACCGGGGCGAGGGGTGGGGGGATAAAATCAACAGATACCTACGCGTTACATTGCCCGGTAATGTTTGTCACACCAGGCAGAGCTGCTGACGTGCGAGGTGAACCCGGTCTGCCAAGAAAACCCACTTAAATTAACAGAATT
>NW_009260066.1:4581615-4581885 GCF_000687185.1 Egretta garzetta
CGGGCGGGCGGGAAGTCCAATTTCAGGAAGGTGCAGGCTACCTTTTTAGCAGCAACGGAGTCGCACGTCTGACAAGATAAAGTGGTGTTTTGCAGGCTGTAGGATGCGGGTTTTTTGTTCTTGCTGCTCAAACACCAGGTCTCTGCAACAACAGGCAGAGGAAAGGGCCCTTTTTCAGACGATTTCTCAGAGAAAACCGGCCCCAGCGAGCAGGCTGCCAGGCCCCGAGGCGGGGAACCGGCGGTGGATTCCCCCCCCCACCCCCCCACC
>NW_009260066.1:4583769-4601523 GCF_000687185.1 Egretta garzetta
GGTTTAACTACCTGTTGGGGAGACTTTCCCAGTCTCCACTAGTCTTCCTCAGAAGAGCCATAAACTTTTATTTTTTTTAAATAAGAGCTGACAAAAACGCTATCCGTGGCGTTGAATAATTCATATACCGTGCCATCATTTTGTATTGCATTGCTTTCTACACCAAAAAAAAAAAAAAGTAAGACTTAGCTTTTCCATCTTGTACACAAACACAGCTAAAGTAATGCGCACGTGTTTGGCCTTTTTTTTTTTTTTTTTTTTTTTACATTCAGGCAGCCTTGAAACGTGGATTTAAAACGAATTACGATTAAGTCTGTATTTTAAAGTGTGAGCAGAGAGGATATTTTTATAAATGACGTCCAATGGCATTGCTGCTCAACTGGTGTAAAATAAAGTTGTTTTTAATTAGGTTATGTTTGGAGAGAGGAGGCAATTGGAAAAAAAAAAAAAGAAACTGTGAACCTGCAGTTAGGTTTTATTATACTTACCCATCCATTAGGTTAATCAGGATTCCTGCAGTGCTGGTAATAGAAAGAATCTTGCGCTAGAGACAGACCAGTTCTGTGTTTATATTGTATGAAATACAAGGTCAGATAATGTTATACAGAGTTCGTGTCATTAGCAAGTACTCTGAACACAGCCTTTGGATTTAAGTGTAGAAAGTCTGCAGGTTTATGCAAAGCACTTGCAAGGCTTGTATTAGGACAGAAAACAGCCCTTGAGCAGCAGGTACCATATTCTCCCCAAAATGTAATTGCCTCAGAGGCTTAAGTTGCTTTTGTCAGTATCTAGGAAGATGTTGTTCCTGAAGTTACAGTTGAGTATAGTTGACAGTTTAGGGTTTTGAGGTACAGGGTGGCAGATGCATTTGAGATACAGTTCAGAAAGTTAACCTGAAAACCCATCTGAATTTGGGTTCTTTCATAACTCCGCTGTCGGAGAGTTAACTTCTGTACTGTTTCAGGTTCTCCCAAAATTTCAGGAGCCATTGTAGTCAAAAGGATGACCTAAAATGTAACATGATAGGATTTCTTTTAAATTAATCTCTCTGACCTTCACAGGCTTCCTAGTAATCCTTTATTCGTTCGACTTCTGGACTTTTGGTGGAAGTTTGTAAACATTAAGGCCTTGTTTTGTGAAGACAATGTTTGAATAGTCTTCAACTTCTAAACTTCTGTAACGAGCTAAAATAGGAATAGGCCCACTTGTCAAGGGATAAGGAGGGAAATAGGAGCACAAAGTTACTTCTTCAATATTGTGTGCCAAGCCAGCGAGATACAGAATTCTGCTCTTCTGGTTTTCTCTCTGAAAGATCAGACTGCTTCTTCTGTTAGACCCAGCCAGGTTCCTCAGAGAACTGAGGAAAAAGCTAAAAAGCAAGCTTTTTCTGAAATATTTTTAGACAGTGGGTTAGTTACGTACGGGTAGTCACCTGTTTGATGCTAACCAATTGTTACCACATCTACAATTCTGAGTGTGTTTTGCAGCCAGAATATTGTCTTGTACATCATGTGCAAGCACGATGGTTAACTTGCATGGAAGAGGATGTTAGATTTCTGACAAGGAGCACGTGCTGGGGGAAGACTGCAGAGGCCCGGGTTTTGCGTTGGTTGACAAGGCTACTTACCTTATTCAGACAAAGGGGACACTGAAGCTTTTGCAGGACCAGGGCATAGCTCTGTAGTTAAATGCTCTTCTCTTGAAGGTTCTTTCATACAGAAACATCCGA
This sequence comes from Egretta garzetta, assembly GCF_000687185.1. Classification (NCBI taxonomy): domain Eukaryota; kingdom Metazoa; phylum Chordata; class Aves; order Pelecaniformes; family Ardeidae; genus Egretta; species Egretta garzetta. The sequence goes on from NW_009260066.1 coordinate 4,585,499, forward strand.
GAAATAAAATACATTTGAAAAATGGCTTCAGAAGTTCATGCTTCCGTATACGTAGCCTTTTTCTTTGTAACTTTATCCTTGGTGTGTGACTTTTCAGTCAAAAAAACGTAAGTTGGCTGTTCAAAACAATTAGAAGCCTTGTTTCCTTTCATTCATCTCTTATTTATTTTATACAGCGTCAGTTTTTACCATTCTCAGTGAAGTCATTTAAATTGGCCATATGTCGATAGTAAATTGTATCCTTTCAGTCCTGCTGTTTTATTTTGGAAGTGCCCTTTCTTTGTAGTCATACCATCTGCTTCGAAGGAGTCGAGCTCTTGATTTATTACCAAAAACAAAGATCAATATTATCTATCATCTTTTATAAGGAAAGGTCCAATATAAGTTTTTAAGAGGAGTAATTGATCTTGCAATTTAAACTTGGATTAAATTTCTCCAGTTGAATGTGGTTACAAAACTGCTGTTCCATTTGTTTAAATATGACTGCCAGCTCCACCCTTTCCCACTTCCTCCTAATTCATTCAGTTTTTACAGGAGGCATGCAGGGTTGGCGTGATGGATAATTCCACCATTCTGTCGAATGGCTTTGTTTCTTTGCCATAACTGCTTGCAATGCGTTACGTGTACATCAGAAAATTGAGAGCGGTTTTCACTCCTGGCCTCGCTTTGTGTGACAGAAAGTTCCTATTCTCCTGTGTAAGAATGAAAAGGCATTAATTTCTTTTCTAACAGTAACAACTCACTAGGCTTCCTTACCTTCCATCGACATGCATCGCATTTCAGGATGTACTGAATGGTTGCTTACTGACTCCAGACAAAAATATCTGGTAAAGATGCAGCTGGTTTTCATACTCCAATCTTAGATTAGTCTTTTAAGTGTAAAATGAAGCTTTCTGTATGGACTTAGACACAGCTTTATCGCTTTCTCATCTCCTAGCTTGTTTTGCAAATGAAAAAAAAAAAAGCAAACCACAAAACACACACGACAACCAAAATCCGAGTGAGTTCCCACTTAGCAAGTGTTAGGCCATAAAAGTGTTGCAGACCAAATTTTTTTTTTAAATATGAGTAAGTTTTTTAAGTACGATGTAGTTGACAGTCTGGCTTTCACAGTAACTAACCTGAAGGGATGGGAAGTGAAGCAGATGCAAGTTCTGCACTTCCCATCAGGATGCTGTAAATATAGTTCATCCAGAGTAGTCAGGATGTGTTCGTCTTTGCTAACAAGCACCTAATACACTTAATTTCCTCTTCTTTTCCGTGTACCTAAGGAAAAAGGGGATATGTTTTCTCTTAGTGTGTTTTCTTTAATTTTCTAGCTGTGGGTGGGGATTGTCAGCAAGTAACAGGTTCTCTTTATTCACAAACTGAAAATCTCCAAGTAGGGTTGATTTTTTTATCTTCTCTGAGCCTGAGTGAAACTGATTTAGGGCTTGTCTGTTCGGCGTGTGTGTGTGGCTTCTCATTTTTCTGGAGCACAACAGCAGCGTGTTTATATTGCGGCTTAATGCTAGGTGGGAGGCACAGGAATAAAGTGGGCAACTCTGTGTTTGTTTTCGTCATTTTTTCCATGCTTTCTACCCCATTTGCAAAGATCACTGACAAGAGGCTGAAGTAGTGTAAGGAAATGCTTTCAGATTTAATGAATGAACGCTGGGTTATTTGGTTGTAAACTAGTTGTACGTGGAATAGTTCAGTTATTTATGTATTTGATTAAAAAGAATCTTAGTTGACAAAATTTTTTTGGATCCTAGTGTTGCGTTAAGGTGGCAGAAGCTGTTCCAGTATGTTCCAGCAAAACTGACGTTTTCATGCGGTGTGTTTTGAGCAATGGTTATCAGTTTGAAATGGGAATTGGCTGGAATCGAAAGCTATCAACCATACCAAATGAAATAGGCTGTCAAAGTACTGTCTGGTTAAAACAAATCTTACCCAAAGCAGATGTATGCCTCCAGTCACTGTTGGTGCCTGTTCAGGCAACGTAATGGTGAGAAAGAGCTGAAGATAGAGAGATGGATAGAGCAATATTGAGTAAGCACGGATTGCATGAAAGTAGAACATTTTTCTGCCAGAACATAGTGTGAAGTTCTGCTTTCTTCACGAGTGTCGAAGGTGGCAAGTCCAGAGTTCTGCAGCATTTTGTTTGTTTCAGTAACTCATCAAAAGGAATTTTTTTTTTTTTTAATAACGGTTGAAGGCCTTTTTCCGTGCTGATGAATGAATCTGAAAAAATGAGGGGAAATAATATTGTCATGTTCAGTTAAGTCGTGTATAAAGAGTGAAAAATGAAATGTGATATAGGTTGATTTTAGCATATGAAGTTTCTTTCCTGTTTAGCAGTTAATGTGGTTAGCAGGTAAACCTTTTCTTTTTTTAGATAACAAATTTATTAATTCCTGTTCTGTACTGAAGGGAAACACCTTACTTTTCTGAAGTTGAAGGGTAGTGTACTGATTTGGCCACTTAAAAAATAGACCTGAATATAAATCTGGTTTTAGTTCCAGCTGAATGTGTGGTGGTAGAAGTGTTGTCTTAAATTAATGGTGAAAAGCAGCAGAGCAAAATCGTACCTAACCATGTATAGGAAGTGAGGCCATAAGTAAATTGGGTATGTTAGGTATGTATATAAATGAAAGCTTCAGATGAAGACGACCAGAAGCAGAACAGTATTTGATGCCAGAAAAAGTCTGAGGAGGATTTTTCAGTAGTTTAGTCAGTATTTCTAGTTAACATCAGATGTTGTAATTTTGTTTAAACAGTGAATAGAGTCTCTTGACCTGCACTTTATCTAGTTGACTCCTAGAACTTCAGTGTGGGACTTAGGCACTTCCATCTGCTGGCCTACTCTGTCGCCTTTTCTTCACCTTTTCTCGTCCTGATGTTTTGTGGCTGGGGGGGTGGGGAGGAACACAAATTTTACCAGTGGGGCATGCATTTCTTCAGTGAAGGATCCCATCTGTTTTTCCAGCCGTAGATTCTTAGGACTTCCGTAGTAGTTTTCCAGTGTCTCACATATCTTCCTTTCTCCTTGAACAAAACAAAACAAAAAAACCTTGGTATTTATCTCACTGGTAGGCACAGTAGGAGGGAGGAGAAGGCATCTTGTTTTAACACTGTCTTTGTGCTGCACAGAAATACTGCAGTGAAACTATTCCATGTCCCTCTGAAGTATGGACAGCACCAATAAAATCTTACCAGTGCTTGACAAGTTTTGTATACTTGTCCTGTTTTATATACTTCTATATAAAACATAAAGACTGCAGGCGGTTTGCAGCAATTTTTATTTTTACATAAAACATCTGCTTTATCACTCTGGAGCAGAAGAAAGTTTCTGTTCTTACATGAGTCTATCTTTAAATTATATTTCGCGTTGAAGGTGATGGGGAGTATTTAGCCTGGATTTATGAGGAGGAAATCATGCTTAACCAACATAACAGCCGTCTGCAATGAGATCATCGGCTCAGGGAGAAACGGGGAGAGTTTACCTCAACTTCAGTAAGGCGTTTGACACTGTCTGCCGTAGCTCCCTCGTAGACAAGCTGACAGCGTACAGGTTAGGTAAATGGACAGCGAGGTGGATTGAAAACCGGCTGAACGGCCGGGCCCAGAGGGTGGTGATCAGCGGCACAAAGTCCAGGTGGAGGCAAGGCACTGGTGGTGTTCCCCAGGGTGTACCCAGGGGCCAACACTGTCAACGTCTTGATTAATGACCTGGATGCTGGGACAGAGTGCACCCTTAGCGAGTTCTCAGGCAATGCAAAACTGAGAGGAGTGGCTGAAACACCGGGTGGGTGTGCTGCCATCCAGAGTGTCCCGGACGGGCTGGAGAACTGGGCTGTGAGGGATCTCGTGAAGTTCAACAACGGAAACACAAAGCTCTGGCACTGGGGAGGAATAACGCCACGCATGTGCTGGGGGCTGAGCAGCTGGAGAGCAGCTCTCTACAGAGAGGCAAGTGGGTGTCCTGGTGGACAGAGCCAGCAATGTGTCCTCATGGCGAAGGAGGATAACAGAGTCTTGGGCTGCGCTGGGAGGAGCATTGCCAGTGGGTTGAAGGGGGTGATCCTTCCCCTTTGCTCAGCACCTGTGAGACACATTTGGGATGCTGGGACCAGTGCTGGGGTTGCCAGAAGAAGAGAGACGTGGACTTACTGAAGCGGGCCCAGTGTGGGGCCACCAAGGTGTTGAAGGGACTGGATCATCTGTCAGATGAGGAGAGGCTGAGAGGGCTGGGACTGTTCAGTCTGGAGAAGAGGAGACTTCGGTGGGTCTTATCCATGCGTATAAATACCTGATGGGAGGGAATGGAGATGAAGGAGCCAGACTGTCCTCAGTTCTGCCTAGTGACAGGGCAAGAGGCAATAGAAACAAATTAAAAAACCCTTGAGATTCCATCTGAATACAAAAAAGTGGCTTTTTTTTTTGTGGGAGCGGTTGAACAGCGGCAGAGCTTTGCCCAGAGAGGTTGTGGAGTCTCCGTCAGTTGGAGATGTTCATTACCCGACGGAACACGGCTCTGCGCAGCCTGCTGTAGCTGATACTGCTTGAGTGGGGTGGGATGGGGGGGTTGGACTAGATCCCCAGATGTCAATTCCAGGCTAAGTAATCCTGTATGTGTATAACTATACAACTGTAGTTGAGGATCGCTGTTACAGGACCTATTTGCTGAAAATTGTTACTTGAAGTAGACAGGAATCGGATCGGTGGCAACACCTGATAGGGAAGGCTTTAAAGGAAAGTACAAGAGATCCTTAGTTGGGTGAATAGAATATTTAATTATTTTCTATGTAGGCAGATCTCCTAATTTCTGCTGTAAAAGCTCAAGAAGTTGCTTTTTTTAAAAAAGAAATCTTTCTAAGGCAGCTAACAATGGTGCTTAAATATCTAATAATTTTGCTTGGAATGCCTACCTAAAAAGTTATCTTTTTAATTACAGTTATTAATGTGTACAAATTAATGGATACAAACCAGTGTTGCTAAATTAACTTGAAGGCTCCACAGTCATATTTCGGGGAAGGACTATCAAGGTTGCCGGGACACTCAGTATACCCAGTCAGTGTTCTGGTAAGTTAGCAGTCTAGTTCTTGTGATTATCAGGCCTTAAAAAAGTAATTTTAATCTTCAAATTTCAGTATTTTGAGCTGCTTCTCAGGCCAGCTTTTTGTTAGGCTTTCCTTTTTTGTTAAACTGAGAGAGTAATAGCTGTTCATCCTCAAGTGCTAGGTGGGATTTGTAAGTATACAGTTTCAGGAGGGTTGGAATATATAGAATCACAGAACCATAGAACAGCCCAGGCTGAGAGGGACCTTGAAAGACCATCTGCTCCAGCCCTTTGTGGGAAGGGGAGTGTAGTTTGGATTATCTAGAACGCTGTCCATTTGCATCTTGAGAGAATGATGGGGGTTCTACCACATCCCTGGGTTGTTTGTTCCAGGAAATGATTGTTCTCACTGTTTAAAAAAAAAACAAAAACAAAAAACCTAAATACTGGAATACAGTGATGAGGTCCCCCTGAGCCTTCTCTTCTGCAGGGAGAAGAGACCCAACTCCTTCAGTATTTCCTTACAGCGTAGATTCTCCATCCCTCTGATCATCTTGTGGTGCTCCTTTGGATCCTCTCCAGTCTGTCTGCATCTTTCTTGACTTGTGGGGACCAGAGCTGGACACAGGACTCCAGGTGCGGCCTGATGACTGGGTAGAGTGGGATGATCATGCTTCTGTCTCTGCTGGCAATGTCCTTGTGGATGCAGCCCAGGATCTGATCCGCCTTCATTGCTGCAGTGGCACACTGCTGACTCAGGTTCATCTTCTTGTCCACCAGGACCCTGGGTCCCTCTCAGCAAGGCTGATCCCCAGTCTGGTATCATCAACAAACTTCGTGAGGGTGCTTTCAATCCCATTATCCAGCTCATTTATGAAGATGTTGAACAGCGTGGGGCCGAGTATTGATCCCTGGGGGACCACACCTATGACGGGCTGCCAGCCGGAGTACAAACCACTGATCACCATGCTCTGAATGTGGCCCATGAGCCAATGTCCTACCCATTTGCAGACCACCCATCCAGGCTGTGTCTTGCCAGTTTGTCCAGTTAGTGTTGAGCTGTTATCTGTATGTAATTATATTTGAAGAAGTTGAATATGTAACTACATGGGAATATTTAAGACGTTGCAGTTTTCTATTAAGGATTACTGCCGTTGGCTCTTCAGGGGTGGGTATATGATTTTCTTATTAATAGCTACTTATAGGTATTTGGACAAGAGTTTTGTCTACGAACTTCCCCTTGCAGAGCACACTGGACTAGTTTCCAGAAACCATCTAGGTTTAGCCAATCTCTGATAATCAGCTCAGGATTCATAAAGTAATTCTGTGTAGATTTGTGTAAGAAGTTTTTCTAAAATTTTAGTCTCTTTTTTTATTATTTTAAGTCCATCTCTTGCTTTCCGTAAAACGATTCATGTGTTAAGTAAATGTTCACCCTTATGTAGGACATGCACAAAACCATGTTCTGTCTATGGTTTACTCATTGGGTTTTGTATGGTTATCATATAGATAAATTGTATCATCTTTTTCTATATATAAAATTCAAGAGTAGCGATAAATCAGTCAATTCCTTTTTTGTATTGCCATCTGTTAGTAGAGTAACACTGGAGATGTTACAAGATTCAAGCTTGGATACTTGCTTAATCCAGAAGATTAAGGAATTGCTTGCATTATCTTGTTCAAACCACACCTTTTCCCCAGATTTTTTTCTTGCATAGATTTTTGTGCATTCTAAGCATCTGTGGAGAGATTTTTTTTTTGTTCTTTACACTCCTTGGCAGTGAAAGGGATGCTAGAGAAAAGTCTTTATTCCTCCAAAAGCAAAATGTTACCAAGCCTCTGTAGTAATCATCTTGTTCTATAGTCAAGACCAGAAGTAGTTCTTTTTTAGTTGTGCGCACAGTTCTTTCATGCCAGGCTGTTGGATTTGTTGTGTATGTATTGTACTCCAGGTTATGTTCCCCACTGTTGTGCCTAGTGCATGTGGCAAATGCTGTGCTTCTTTTAATTCAGGCATTGTACCTATCTTTGATTTTTAGTGTATAACTGTCAGGGTTTTCTCGTTAGAGAAGCAGTTATCTATGTGTGGGTGCAATGCACCTCCCCAGGGAGGCATTTCAGCTTGCAAGAGGTGAGAGTGGAGCACAAAACAAAAACCTGTGCTTGGTTAGAGAGGGTGAGGTGCAAGGAGGAGGAGGGAGTTGAAGGAGCCTCTGGTGCATTTAATGAAGTTAATGGCAGACAAGATGAACAACATCTGAGAAATTCCTTAACTATTGCCAAAGAGTATCTGTTGATTTGTGTAGCAGTATTAGCACTGTTTCTGTAATAGTTACCCTTCATTCAAACAGAAAAAGGCGTATTTTTGACCTGAGGGCACAAGCAGGAAGCATGTAAAAATGGGAAGCTTCTTGCTAAAAACTTTAATGAGTTCCAGAATTCACTTCCTAAGCTGATTCTTGAGTAAGAAAATGTGAGCTGTTTCAAGAGCTGGTTTTCAGCCAGTTTAGCTATATTTCACCTGCTTATTCGTGGCTTTTGCAAAAATGAGATAGTCTTCAGTAAGTATATATGAGGCAGGATTGGAAGAAATCTTTTGGCTATGTTGGTTATTATGCTGCTGTCACTTCTTTGTCTCTCTTAAAGCTGACGGCATTGTTTCTCACAGCAAATGAAACTTTTAGAACCTTTCTTTCCTTAGTGAAGTTACTTAAATGTATTCCTTCATGACTGTATGCTTGTCTTGCTCTTTCATCTTCTTTTTGTTAAGATGTACTCAGGTTTTTGGTTGGTCTGTTTTGTTCTAGCCCAGAGCTGATACACGCTCTGCCGACAGTGTTTTAATGGCTCCTGTTGAAGGCATGTGCAAGTCCCATGGTTGACAGGTTGGCACAGCTGGTGTATCGATGAGTGCCTATGGTAGTGACTTCCCACCTTAGTTGGCTGGTTCCTACTCTTGAAGTGCAGCGTGGTTCGGTTTTCCACATGCTGTTTCTAAGGGGTTTTTCAGAATCACAGAATGGCAAGGGTTGGAAGGGCTCTCCGGAGCTCACCCAGTCCAACCTCCATGCTCAAGCAGGCTCACCCAGAGCAGGGTGCACAGGACATCGTCCAGGCGGAGGTTGAGTATCTCCAGAGAAGGAGACTCCACAGCCCCCCTGGGCAGCCTGTTCCAGTGCTCTGTCACCCTCAAAGTAAAGAAGTTCTTCTGCATATTCAACTGAAACCTCTTCTGCTTCAGTTTGTGCCCATTGCCCCTTGTCCTGGCGCTGGGCACCACTGGGAAGAGTCTGGCTCCGTCCTCGTGGCACCCGCCCTTGAGATACTTGTACGTGTTGATGAGATCCCCTCTCAGCCTTCTCTTCTCCAGGCTGAACAAGCCCACCTCCCTTAGCCTTTCCTCATAGGGGAGATGCTCCAGTCCCCTCATCATCCTTGTTGCCCTCCTCTGGTTTTGGAACAGTCAAATGAGAAAAGCACGGTTATTCTTCATTAGGCTTACATCAGTACGCTTACATGCATTGTACTGCCTCTTAGCAAAATGCACAGGGATGCAAAAGGGATAAAAACCTCTCCCTCCCTTCCTTAGAAGAGTATGTAACACTCAATTTTGTGCATACTGACAAAAAAGCACTTGCTTGGCTTCAAGTTAGTTTCAGCTCTTGTTTCACCATCTTAAAGGTGCATCCAGTGTAGCAGTTGATATATATTTATGGAGCTTTTTCTGTCAGGATGTCCTTTCTGATGTGGAGAACTGCAAAGACTTGGTCAAAAATTGGTAACGACTGAGTAGTAACTAACAAGTCAGAAGAAGTGTGTGAATTTAGTAAAGCCTGAGTGAAACTTAATTTAATCTCTGTAAATAATGTGCATAAAGGAAGTAATGCAGCCTTACCGATCACATGGAGATGGGGGATAAAGTGTTAAAAGGAAGAGTCTGGATAAAAATGGTAAAACTAAGAATGCATTTTAGGCTGAGAGAAACTGTAAGACTGAAGTGAAACATCAACAGTGAATAGGAGCACGAAGTCTTCAGACAGAAAGCTTGAGAGGGGATGGTTGATGGTAACAGGATAAGAAGAAACAAGTAAGAATACAGGGTATTCTGTTGTGTAGTGTTTGTTTTTCCTCCTCTGACTTCATGAAACTGTACTTGAGATTCCTGTGTGCCATTTGAAATTGAGGATTTTCCCAGTTCAAGCTGATCATCTTTGCTCTCTTTTGCTTTTAACGGGAACGGAGCTCACGTAGTCTCATGAGATGGTAACAAGAATCTGTAATATATGAAGGGTACTAAGGCAGTGACTGAACTGATAGGAGGGGAGCTCCGACCATGACTCCAGTTCTCCATTCTTGTTACGGGTTGTGTTTGAAGCAGCAAGGTATGGCGAAGAGCAGCCCTGAGTGAAGTGGATGTGGTATTTGATGACTGCTTTTCCTGTGCACCACAACTTTTTTTTTCTAGACAGAAATAGAGAGGTCTGCAGCTATGGTCAACATCTGCATTTGGACTGAGTCGCTCAACACCACTTCTACTCCCCTTCAGCACTTTCCCCCGCATTCCCTCCTCCCTCACCTAAGTACAGTGTTCCTAAGTAAAAATTGCAGTGTACTGTAATGGCAGAATCCATTAGTGGAACAACTAAGCTTTGTAATATTTGCTTTTCCCACATGTAAAAAGGAAATATGTAAATAAAAGGATTTGCTTGAACAATGTGACACGCTTCCACACACAATAGCAGCTGCCTCCTTCCAGATGGTAAATTCACCATCTGCTACCTCTTTGTGAACAGCCCCTGCCTTACCATGGACCCTGTGGTCTGTCCATGTTGGGGGGCAAAAGTCCCATTCCGTTACCATACCGTGGCGCTTGGTAAAGGGATGCAGGGTAGTTGCATTCCCACTCGCAGTAGAAAGTGCTGTCTAACGACGCAGGTGTGACTGGGTGTCTGGTACCCAGCATCTTCCATGGAGCCAAGGAAAATTAAGGAGCTCTTGTTTGCAGGCTGGAGGCAACAGCTCTAACTGCAGTGGAACCCATTTCACGAGGTCATCACCTGGCTTGTGGCTGTGGCTGCAGTGTCGGGACCATTCTCCTAGGCAGCTGTACGTTGTTGTGTCTGCGCTCTCACTGTAATTGAGATTGGGATGCGTAGGGTTGGAGCTTTGAATGTGCTGCTTCTGACTTAAACTGGCAGAGGGGAGTATTTCCTTGCACAGCTTCTGACTGATTTGTGAAACGTGGAAGCCTGTTACCGGTATTCTCTTAGAAGCAAAATAAAGGTCGCAATTTAGGTAACAAGTTTACAAGTTTGTTACAGCAGTTAAATGGGTGGTCATGGAAACAACCACCTAAATTGGGATACACAGTTGGTAAAACATTTTACAGTTGAATCACTCCATAACATTCTGTTGCAAGGCTACTTGTGTTTTCTCTTTTAGTGCATCTCATAATAGCTATTGTATTGTCAGGGCACTAGCTCTGATTCAGAATGCCATTTAATTATGTTTGCTCGAAAGACTGTGAAAATAGTGGATTGTCAGCATTTAAAAATGTGCAAAGTTAATGTTAGAAACACAGAAGTGTTCCCAGGTAGCACTAGGCAAGCAAGCAGAGGTGGCTGACTAGAAATGATAGGGATCTTGTCGTTGGCAGTGATGAAGGATATACATCTAGGTGGTAGCGAGTTACGGTTTTGAGCGCACACATTTGGTAAGACACAGCCACAGGGACAACTTTGTATTTACAAACAGCTAGGCGGGTTTTTTATTTGGTCCCCTCCTATGCAAACCCTAATTCCTTTTGTGAGACTTGCAGTGCACTGTAAGTAGGATTGCCTTTTAGGTCTGTTCGGAAGCTGTATTTGAGGTAGATCAAGAGACCAGATTAAGGGTTGCATCTAACTGTGAGTGTATTAAACTTGAAGCTGTTAAAAATGCTGAAGGTGTTGATCTTGACATATAAAACTCAAAATGGTGCAGAGCCTCCAAAGAAGGAAAGGTGATTTATTTTTGAAGAAACACTGAACTCGACCTTTGTTGAGATACCTGATTGAGGGTTAAAGGCAGAGGATCTGGGGTTTATTTTACTTCAGAAGGTCCCACCCTTCAGCGCGTTCTGCACTCTTTATTCTCTGATGAAATTACGAGTAGGGGGCAGGTTCTGTAGTTTAGTCATTTCTGTTGTACCTTCTTCAGATAGCATTGAGTATTGGATGGATATTCTGATATAACTGATAATACAGCATAAGTCATCTTAACATTTTTCACTAGTATGAGTTTGTGCTCAGTACATTAGCCAATATTCACAGAAAAATTGATCTATGGATATATTTCAAAGCAAAAAAATCCCACAACTTCTTAACAGGAGTATTAAAACCTAGATAATGCTTCTCCTTAATTGAGCACTTGATATCCTTAAATCAGATTGAGCACTGCGATTTTGTAAAATAATCTTTACTGTTTACTATCAAAGTACATGAAGATAATGATGTAAACTTGCGGAGTGCATCTTTATATAATACTGAAAACAGGTGACAGCTGGGTGAAATACACAATGTGCGCTACTAAAAAAGACTTTCAACGCTTATGCTTGAATAAAGTGGTTCTGTCTAGTGATGCAACTCTGCTCTCTGGGAAAATGCAGTTATTTCCCAACAAGCATTTTGCGTACTCCAATGGTATCTTAAAAGCTTGTACTTCAGTGTGTATCTTGTTCATTAAAGACGTGCTATCTACAGAGGCTTCCTGAGGATACCACTTGAGCCGTTTTCTGCTATCATTGCTCAGTATTGACTGCTCTGCTGCCACTTGTATCTTCATATCCGTTGGTAGTTAAATTCAGTGTTAATGCTTATTTTTGTAGCTGGTTTTATAGAGTAATTTGTGCTTTACCCTAATGCATAGTGAGCTGTAAAATGCCATGTATACAGCTGCTAATATTTCAAATTTGTGCTCGGTGACACTGAATTTAGTTTCACTTAGAAGTTAACTAGAAATTTTTATGTCAGAAAACAAACCTTTTCTGAAATGGGGGAGCACATATTTTTTAACCTGGCTTCTACTTACTTGGTCATAAATATCTTTTGTTATGCTTGATGTAAAAATATTGAATTGGAGAGAATGTATGTAGCCTGTTCAGCGTTAGAGAAAGCGATCTCCAGTATGTGCGCTATACCAGTGTGTGTGGGTGTGTATATATATATATTTTTTTTTTTTTCCATCACTGGCGAGGAAGGTGTCCTCTTTGTTGAAAGCTTCTGGTCTTAAAATTTGAGCGCCCAAGTTTGTGCTATCATTGTAAGATATCCCTGTCCCTTACAGAAAAGTTGAATGCTTTGTTTGCAAGTAATCCTGCCTTTTTGTTCTCCTGATATATTTTTTTATTAGTAATTTGCATTCTTACTAAAACTCTTACCTTCCCCATTTCGAAAAGTTTGACGTTGTAAGGCAGTGTGTCTCTCAGTGGAGTCAAGATATTTTTCTCAAGTGGGTGATATAAAGGAACAATTAAAAGCTTGGTGAACTTATTGTTAGTTTAAAACAGGCTTTGTGGAATGTTGATTTCTCAGAATTTCTTGATCAGGAAGGTTTCTTGGGTCTCCGGGGAGTTTCTTACTTCGTGAAAGTTGGTCTATCCAGAAGAGCAAAGCCCGGTGGTTGCGACATGTACCAGGAATGAACAGACTCTGGTTTCAGCCGTGCTGTGCACACCGACAAAGCAGAGTGTTTCATCCTAGGTGCTTCAAAATAGGCGGTCTTGATTTCGTTTCATGACAGAAAGGACCCTCCTGGCGGGGGTATCCACTTTTTTGCAGACCTTAAGCGGCAGGACCACGAGGCTGCCTGGTTCTGGAAGGGGACGAGAGAGGATCTCGCTAACGCAGCTCGGCCTGCAGCAGCAGCCTCAAGCGCCACGTGTTGCACAGACACAGCAGTGCTTTTTCTGGTTTAACTTGTTTTGGTCAGGATGAGGAAGAGAAGCAGAGGACAGGTATACTAGCAAGCACACAGCTTTGCCAGGGTAAACAGTATCTGTGCTGGTGCTGCTTCTGCTGGTAGTACGTGGTGTTTATCGGTTGAGTCTATCTGATTCTCATTCTGATTAAAAGCTTTCAAGACTTTTTCTTCCATTTCATGGAAAAAAAACATGTCTGGTCAGATTTTATCAGCAGCCCAGCTATTTTATTTTATTTTTTTTTACTGTAATCTGTGCAATTTTTGGTATTCTCGCATACATTAGTTCAAAAGGTCATTTACATACCTCTTCCAAAATGCATTTTTGTGACTCTTGCAAGAGTTATTTTAGAACTAAAAGGCAGATGGTCAGTGAGAAATCATTTGAATGGTCTAAAGCAGCGTGTATATGGAACCTAATGATTCCTTGAGTGTAGAAATTAAAGGTTGAATTAAGCATAGTTAGTTGATGGATGCAGAGCTAAGAAATTATTAGAGTATGTGGCTCCGGAACATGCTGTGGCTTTGTGAAGGTGGTGAGAACAATGCTTGGCTTTATATTTGAATGGCACTCTCCATTCCTGTGCTTTTTTTTTTTTTTTTTTAACAACAAATTTTTTCGAAACCTAATACTTGATCGTTTGGAGTAGAACGAGTGTTCTGACAAAAGCTGTGTAAATAAAGTGAGGTAAGGCGAATGAATGAATGAATGAATAGCACCAGTCTTTACTTTAGATTGAAGTGTTCTTTTGTCATATTTTGCAGTCTGTGATTTGCCGTGCATCTGCGCTTGCTTTTAATTGATGGAGTACTCATTGCGATTAGGAAGGACTGTTTTGGGGCTGGATGGTGGTCTGGTCGCTGCTTGTTTCTCCAATTCAATGCAGGCTTTGCTGCAGCAGTATCCGTGTCAGCTGAGAAATGGGTTGTTACAACTCACTTCTCAGTTTATGCTTTTGGAAAATCCAGCCTGAACTGAAGCCCGCATAGGCTTAAAACACCACAGTCTTCCAAGTCAGATCAGTCAGCTCTGGTTCTGTTTGTTTAAAATAAGCAAATTAGGGAGGAGAGAAGAGCTGATGATACGTGTAGAGCCTCCAACACTTGGGATGGCTTGCTGAGAGAAGCAGGTTATCTGAAAAACTACGGTGTCTTAAAAATACTGTTTATTGGAAATAAGTAAACTGGGAAGTTGAACATGTAAAGGTATGAAAACTTTGAAACAAAAGTTTGGAATTGCATCATTTTTAACTGAAAGCCTTTGTTAGTTCCATAGATCTCTTCTGGGGGAATAAACAAAACCCTTAAGTTCTAAGGACACCCATTGTTATTCTTTTCTCAGGTGGTATCATGGAAAACTTGACAGAACAATCGCAGAAGAACGTCTTCGACAAGCGGGAAAACCTGGAAGTTACCTTATTCGAGAGAGTGATCGGAGACCAGGTTCATTTGTGCTTTCATTCCTTAGTAAAACAAATGTCAATCATTTTAGGTGAGAATTAAATGTTTTACTTTAAAATACTATGATCTGTCTATTTTCGGTCTTAGAACAATACACTACAAACAGAAAACAATCGCTGTGTTGTATTTGAATATTTTTGACTCTTTATTCTTGCATGGTACAGCTTTTTAGTTGTGTTTGTTTTAAAATATGCTGCTTAAAAATTATGCTGTAGGCCAAAGAATAAAAATGTGAGGAGACCCAACAACATCTGGATAGAGAAGCCTGTCTAAAGCGGTTGTGAATAGACTTAAAGCAAAACTCAGGTTTCATTAGTCATTTGAGGAGATCGTTTTGAGTCTGTTCCACAGCAGCCATTGTAACTCACAGGACATACTTAAAATGCTAGGACGCCTGGTTGCTGCCTTGATTTTGAGGGGAAAAACCCCAAAAATCCCAAACCAAAAAAAAAAAACCAAGACAAAACACAGAGATTATGTAGTTAATAATCCAAAGGTTTGTCAGTATGTGTTAGAATTAGTTGTTCTAAATACAAGAAGCTCTTTATCCAAAGCTGTAACTAGGACTATTTTACCATTGCCAAACTGTGTGCATTAGTAAATTCATTTATTCTTTAGCGTAAACGAGATGTATTCTGAGAAGAGCTTGAAGGTTAATCAGCAAGTGGAGTGCTGCAGTGTAATGTTCATCTTCACAAAATAGGAAAGGAAATCTTTCTGCAGCAGTAAAAGAAATCTTTGTCAGTTGTCTTGATAGCAAGAAACAAATTCAAAGCAAATTCTTCAACTTCTGCAAGTGGAAATTATCCAGAATACCAACATATGAGCTGCTACGTGCATGGTTTGTAAATGCAGGGAGTTTTTAGTTGCATCTGCTGTGTGATGAAGTGTGGTTCAGAGGTCCCGATCTACCGTTGACATGAAGGCATAATTCTCTTCTAAGTGCAGACAATATAGCACACAAATAGTATCTCATGTTTGCATCTTGCCATCTGAGCTATCAATTTCAGCTTCTCAGCTATAGTGATACTGGTTTGGGAATTGGTTACTGTGGAGCAGTAGCAGAAAAGTAAACTCTTCTAATACTTGCTTTCTAATGCTGCTTTAAGAGTCCTGGATTATTTTTAATAAGTTCTCCTTTGGAAGCCAGTGTCAGGCAATTTGACTGTTGGTTCATACCCACCATAAAAGTGTTTCTGGCATTTCAGGTAGAAAATAGTCTTAATTGTTTCCAGTTCCCTAAGGAATATTTTCAAAGCTTACAAGAATCTTTCATTCTGAGATCCATAAAATACATAGAGATAAGTATCCAAAGGGAATTAATTTGTTAGTTAATACTGTTCTTCAGAGACTGGACATGTTTTCAGTTTCATTCTTTGACTGCCAGGTGTCTATTTTTGTTTGTTACTAGAGAGGCGGGTATTACTCAAGAACATTGTCAACCTCGAGAATGGCAACCTTTAAGTAATTTCAAGCAAAAACAGGGATGGAGCTCCTCTGTCCCACAGAGCAGAAGTGCTCTTTCCACCAAAGCCTCATCTTTGCCAGTTGTAACCTACCAGGAATG
>NW_009260066.1:4601534-4632985 GCF_000687185.1 Egretta garzetta
CCCCTCATATTTAGTTTGCTAAAAGTGTTATTTTTCACATTAAACTTTTCTTACATTTCTGTGCATCTGAAATCCCAACATTTTAGATGAAACTTTCTTAAACTCTTTTAATTCTTTTGGCAACTCTTGAAAGTTGCATGCTGACATACATGCTTGTGCAGCATATGATTGATTTATAGCATATGCATCTGTCAAAACTAAACCTTTTTTTCACTGAAGTGGTGTTACTTTTTTGGTGAGTCAGAGTAATACAAAATATTTTGAAGGAAAATATTTATCTTCTAATCTTGTCCTTCAGAATTTTCTGTGATTACAGAAGCCTTTCTGTATTTGCTAGCTGATTGTTCTGAAGAAAGGTTTCATTAAAGCTTGGTGAAATAATAATCTGAAACACTAAATTTCATTTAGAACCTAATCTCTATTTTCCGTGGAATCTTACAGAAAATATGGCAAAAGATCTAGCCTATGTCCTTATATTGTTTTCTGACTCCCCTTGCACTGCTATGTGCTTAAAAACTTCGGATTTCGTCTCTGAAGATTCATCTTTGTATACATGTTACATCTCTGTTTAGGAGAAATTGTTTAGTTCAAGGAACTGACTGAGTAGGAAGATTTTGGGGGCAGGAATGTGTCAGAATACTGACCTGCTAAATAAAAAGAGTAAAAATGGAAGAAACCAATAAATAGTGTACTCATTTGGGATGAAGGATGTTTCTTGGCAGTTGAATGTTTGGGTTCCCTCTCGCTCCCCCTTTTGTTTTTGAGTTGTTCACAAGCTTTGTGAAGAGGTCAAACATGAATTAGAACACTGAGAAGATTCAAATATGTTTATTCTTGGTACAGTAATTTTTTTTTTTAACAGCAGAATTTGTTTAGCTTGGTAATAATTTGTTGCTCAATTTCTTACATTTTTATGAGAATGCACGTGAGCTGCTACTCAGGACTCTTCGTGCTGGTGAAGTTCAGGTCTGCTCGATGCCATCAATTTACATGATGTGATTGTTTCTTTTGATTGGTCAAAAATATTAAAGGTGTTTCAGATTAAGTACTACTTCACTTTTGTGAATGACTCTTGAGTGTGACATGAATGTTATATATTATGTTTTATAAGTACTATCAACTCTTTTACCTAAGTAAATAATTTCTGACTGCTTTTAGAGTTTGCATTGACTAGCAGTGTGAACAGACATGGTATTGGTACAACAGTGCATTAACAAATCTCTGTATTCAGAAAAACACAACCCTTAAAGAATAAAATGAACAGTTTTCTAAGAATTCTTCGTTGCGTTATACTACTGAAGTAGTTTTGTAAGATTTTTTTTTTCCTGTTAGTTTGCAAATTTTAAAATTGAGTATAAGGAGATACTTTGATTATTCCAAAGTAATTTCTTAACTTTTAATATGGATGCTAAACTAACTGTAAGAAGGTGACTATTTTTGAAGGTGTTTGTTTTCTGCATTTTATAATCAAGTGCAGTTATTTGTTGTTAAAATATTTTAATACCTTGTTAAGTTTATATGAGCCTGTCATAGAAGATATGTCCTGCATTATACAAGTAATAATGCTGTTGTGTCTACTAGTGCATTCAGTTTTCCAGGACACTCACAATTACATTCTTCTATTTCGTTTGGTTCTGGCAAATTTACTGACTTTTTTGTGATTCAGCACTTCCTTTAGAGTCTTAAAATACTGGTTTATCATGCAATATATGACCGTAATTTTTGTTGAAATATTCATTAGCTAAGATTTGCTTACATGTTTATAGAGAGCTTGTAATACTGCACTTTGCTGAATGTAGAGACTACTTTAAAAATTCAACATTATTCTAACTTCCTTTTTCTTAAAAAAAAATTGGTAGCAAAAAACTTTCTTATGTCAATCCTTTTTTTTTAACAACAGGATTATTGCCATGTGTGGAGACTATTACATTGGTGGACGTCGTTTTGCTTCACTCTCAGACCTAATTGGTTATTACAGTCATGTGTCTTGTTTGCTGAAAGGGGAAAAGCTCTTATTTCCAGTAGCACCTCCAGAGGCAAGTAAAATTTTGAAGTGTCATTTACTTAAATGATAGTAACTTTAATCACCGTTCATAGTTTTCTCTGGAAAAAGCATTGTAAAAGGTTTCCTGTAGTTCTACATAGGCTCAGCATATGTTGAAGGGTAAGGAACATAAAAGTGTATTCTTCCCGATACAAAGTAATGAATTTTAAAAAAAAATAAATTGCTATTTAATGAAAACGTGTAATGAAAATGTGTAGATGTCAGGTGTTGCAGTTAATCTCCAAATGTAGTAATAGCATTGTAAGTAAACAGTTAAACAAGAAAATGTGCAGTTCTTGGCTAGTGAAAAGCACCATTGTAATGTAGCATTTACTGTTCTGTGATATTTTCTGTATCTAGTAACGGTTTCAAAATATGCATCCTGGCAATAACCAAGGTTTCTGAAAATAGGGCTTTTTTCAACAAAACGAGAGCTCTTGTAGCCAACTGTATGAATTGCACTTTACTAGCTCTCAGTGATTTTGAGCTTTGAAAATTGAAAACTGGCAAGGGGGATATAAGTGACTGTCCCCAGTCCTTTGCCTCCGAATAGTGTACCACTGGGGAGAATGTTTCTGCACTAGAAAGAGGAAAAAGTTTTGTCATTGCTCTCTTCTCTTAAATTGTAGCCTGTGGAGGATAGAAGGAGAGTCCGAGCAATTCTACCTTACACCAAAGTGCCAGAAACTGATGAAATAAGGTATGTTTTAATCATAGTAGTAGTTGTGAAATTCTCAAGGGTATTTATAAATACTAATGATTTAAATATGCGTTCATAAGCAAATACTGCCCAGTTGCATCTTAAATTTAACACAGGTTAAAGGATGATGCCTCTCTGGGTTTTTTTTGGAAATCGCAGTAAGACTCTATTCTTGGTATATTTGTTTGTATTAATTGTAAGGGAAGTTACATTAGTTTTATAGAAGTAAAATTAGTAACATTATAGTTTTGATGTACATTTTATAAAGCCCTATGTTTTTCTCCAAGAGGTTAAATTTGTGTAGGAAAGAATTCTGTGCAGAAATGCCTCACGTGAATGTGTCAAATAAATGAGCTAGGCCTTTTTTCCTGAAATGCCATAGAACTAACTAATAGCAAATAAATAGTTCAAGCCAAACCAATTCTGACCACTAGAAAGAGAACATGAACATTGACTACTCATCAATGGAAGAACAGTGTATTTAATGCCACCTTTGAATAATTAAAAAGGAGCAATGTTAAAAAAGCCTTGCCTTTAATGTTCTAGTATTCATTTTCTTACCTGTGCATAGAAACTTGGTGACTATTTTTTCTAAGTTACCTTTTCATCTCTATCCATAAAATGGAGCAAGAATTATTCTCCCTTCCCTTCTCATCCCGCCCTCCTTTTGGAAAGAGTTTATGTTGAACAAATGATACTTTTAAATGTCTAATCTCCTGTAATTTATGATCTTAAAAAAATTGCAGGCCTGTCTCATATACTTTCTTGTTAACTGTTAATCACTTCCTTTCTAGCATTGGCACCTCAAAAATTTTTTAGGGTTCGTCTGTATTCCCCACCTTTCTTGCATTTTAATGAGATGCTATGCAGAAAGAGTCTCATATCCAATGGAAGAGCATGTGCTGGTTACTTGGAATTGACACTGCTTTCCTGAGATGTCAGAATATTTTTTTTTTTTTTTAGATGGAAAAGTAGGAGGAATTGAAAGAGATCTGTAGTGATTTTTAATCTCTCTTAATGAGACAGTCTTAGATTAATAAGTTGATTTAACACACCGGTTGAATTGGGAATTGGTTTGGTTTTGGGAGTATTAGCCTAAGATATAGAGAAAGGTATATGAGAGCTTTATATCCTCACTGGGATGGAAATTTATCCCAAGGCTCACTGTCCAGTCCTATCTGACCTCTTTAAAGAAAGCTGTGAAGATACTGTCTTTGAGATTGTTTTTCTAAGCAGTGGAGAAGGTGGTGGTATGACAGGGGAGGGACTCTCTAATTGCATATTGCAAGTAAGGCTTCCTACTACGTGTAAGAATAAAAAGATAAATTGAGTCCATTAAGTGCCTTACTGCACCTACCAACTTAAGAAGAAAAAGCATCTTATTACTTTGCTATCATAACAAAATTGTATAAAATAGTACCTTTTCTCCCTCTTTTAGTATACAGCTATAATGCAAAGTTCTGTGTTTGCGTTTTGAGATGCATGTGGTTAAAATAGTTCTAAAATTGTGGCATAGCTGGGACCAAAGTTCTCAGGTTGTCCTAGGTCAAGTTAAGATGCTCTTGAAGACTTTATGCATTTCAGAGAATCTTGACTTAAAATTGTAATATCATAGTTAATATTTAGAAAGTTTGATGTATTCCAGGGTTAATTTCAACCTGTGTTCCATGCAGTAACTTAATGTATAGTTCTTTGTAATACAGCTGATGCAGGGTGCTCTTGCTGTCTGTCACCCATTCTCAGCATTTATGTTCGTTAGCAGCTGAATTTATTCTGTGTTTTCAATAGTGGTTTGTTGTTTTTTGTTCTTTAGTTCTTGCTGTTTGCTTTGTGCTCACGTTAATGCCTTTTCTGTTAGCCTTCTTCAAATGAGAGAAATGCCATAGAAATTTGCTATGTAATTTTGGACTGAAATAGTAGTTAATGAGCTTCAATACTTTATTGCTATTTCCTGTACCCTGATGCATCATCAAACTTGATTGAGAAGTCTTGCTGTGCTACAGTGAGAGGTTTTCCTATGACCTGAGCTTGGGATAGCACTTAAGGAGTAACTTACACTAACCTTACAGAAATTAAGCTCCTTTAGACATGTTAATGCTTCTTATTTATGCTTTTCTTGTAGCTAATTGCATGGCTTCTCTGGTAATTGCTCTGTACTCTCCTTGTAGCACTTGTCTTTGTATGTGAGAACACAAAGAATAGATTTTCCAGAGCCTTTTATTATAAAAGATTAGTTTTCAATGAAAGGAGTATTATTTCCTTACAGACTATTAAGTGTATCTCTCGGTATTTCACTTGTGTTTAGTATTTGATTCCCTTGATAAAAGAACAATATTACTATCTTTTCATACTGTTGTGGTGTTATTTTTGTTTTATATGTCCCTAGTGCACTTTGAAGTTGACAGAACTGAAGTAGGTATTAAGATACTAAACGTAGATCAAAAGTATAAATACTCCTATAGAGTTGCCACTTAACTGTGAGGAGAATACACGATGTCCTTCGGGGTATCAATTCATGCATTCTTCACAAACAGGTTTTCTCAAACATTTTGCGGAAGTTATACTCAAGAATTCATTGTCTTCCTTAAACTTTATATTATGATTGTATCTCTGATTTAAATCTTGCTGTAACCCTCTTCAGTTTCCTTAAAGGAGACATGTTTATTGTCCATAATGAATTGGAAGATGGCTGGATGTGGGTTACAAACCTACGGACAGATGAGCAAGGTCTTATTGTAGAAGACCTGGTAGAAGAAGTGGTAAGTAATTTTTATATTCAAATTTCTTAAGTGAATGAGACTTTTTGGTAAAATAATATTAAATAAACCAAAACTAGTTACATTTAATTGCCTGTTTTCTAGTTATGTACTTTTCTAAACTTAGTCATTGCATCTTCTAGTTCTAAAATAGTATAACAAAACTTTTAAGCCTAATTCAGTATCAAAACAGTGCTTATTCACATGTTGTCCAAAGAGAATTACAAACTAATGGTACTGTAAATTTACTGGGCAGTTTCCTAAACCCGACTGTCCCGGTGAAGAATCTGCTACTCATTTAATTGCATTTCTTTTTTATATTTGCCATGAAACGTTCGCAAACTGTACAGAATGCAATTTTACATTGTGGTAGGTCTCTGGTTGTTTTTTTTTTAAGCGTGAAGTGTGGGTTGAAAATATATTGATGAGTGAATTATATTGAGAAGGGCTTGTGTGGGCTCAGAAAGCTAACCAGCTGACCTGCAGATAATTTAGTTACTGTAAGGGAGCACATGGTTTATTATACTTCAGAAGGAGAAAAAAAAAAAAAGAAAAGGTTGTTTGGGTTATTTTTTTTTAACAAGCTCAGCATTGCTTTGGAGTAAAAATATTATCAAAAATTTTTGATAATATTTTTCTGCACAATACATGTATTTTGCTAATAGCAGCATTACCTGCAGATGCTTCTCACAGATCTGTGTCAGGATGTGAATGGCTAAACTGAAGTGGCAGTATTAGACTGTTGAACTGTAGACTGATAGATCAGTGGTTAGGTTAACCTTAGGAAAGCTGAGATTTTAAAAAGTTGCCACCTCTAAAGAAGGACTTGAAACGTGACAGAAGCAATCCTCTGAAATAACATATTTTGGCTGAATTTCGTTTAGTGAATGAAGAGGAAAACTTCTTTTCATAGAACTGCAATAAGCCCTTTAGTTCAAAAATGTCTCAGACTTCTTCACGGTTTTTTTCTACAGAAGGTCTTAACCTATGAAGTTTATTTTTTTTTAAAACTGAGCTGTACTGTTGTCATGCACTTAATATGTTAATTTTCTCATTAGGGAAGAGAAGAAGATCCACATGAAGGCAAAATGTAAGGATTTTTGTTTTGTTATTAAAAGCAACCATAAATGTTTGTAAACTTCAGCTATGAGATTTCCCAGCTTTTGGGAAGGTGAACCAAAGAGTTATTTTTTTGTCTCAAGACTTTTTTCTATGCTAGCTGCTGAAAATGCGTGGATAATTAACATGAAATAGTCCTGTAATAGGTATGCTTATTCCTAATGGGTTTTGCAGTGTTAAAATCCTAGATGAGTCCCTGTACGATCACTTTCAGCCAAAATATGCACAATGGAGTATTTCTTTAAGATAATGTTGGCCTTAGAGGTACTCTTTCTTTTTTTCAAATCTGCACAACTCTAAATGCTGGAGAGAGAGCAAAGTATCATTAGAAAAACAGTAGTACGATAGTTACAGCTTGTATCTGTTAGCTTCACATAAAAACACTTCAGCTTTAAAGTGAAGGCTGGAGGACTACAAGATTTGTTCTGTTTGCTTAAATACTTACTTTTTTTTTTTTTAAAGATTGAATACAATTTAGAATCATCTATGAATTGGTATGTCAAGCTGTTGATAGATTAGTAGCAAAGATGAGTGGCAAAAGAAAGTTAAAAAAAAAAGTCTAGTGGCTTGATTATTTCACGCGGCCCCCATTTGCTTGCCACATATGCACCTGCTGCTTTTTCTCTGTTGCCCAGTTTGCGATCTCCAAGAGGCCGATGGCTGAAGGACGCATTTCTTGTTACCTTAATAGGAGAAAGAAAGTCACGGGCGTGTGTATTTGTTTACTGTTTGCTAGTGTTCTGCTAGTTGATTTGGCAGTAGGGATGCCTTCAAAATGTAGGATTTATTCATTTATTTATTTGCAAAGACGTTTGTACCAGATGCTTGGAGCTTTGATGCTGTCTGTCCGCAGTTATTTGAGCCACTCAGAGGAATCCTGGTGAGACGGTGATTCCTTCAAACATTCCAGAAGCCAGAAGTTATCCTGTAAAGGTAGTACAGAAAGTTAGAACTAGGGCCATGTTTTTAGCTTTCCTTTAAAGGACAGAATAAGCTATTAAGTTGTAATGTTTCAGTCTCTTCTGTATAGTTGTAAGTATCAGGCTGAGACTGGACAGAGGCTGCTGAACTTTTTAGGACACTGCTCTGACACAGGATTCTGGCAAGGTACAAGGTGTAACATCAAAGCAGTTTGTATTCAGTAGTCTAGGTTTTATTTCCACAGCTTCTGGAAGAATTCAGTTTGAGTTTTTCTGCCTCCTTGTTTGAGCTTTGGATTTCATGATTCAAGTAAATTGTCTGTATGAGACTGACTTCAAATAATGCCTATCAAATTATCTACCATTTAGGCCATTAATTTTCATCTCTAAACCCAGTTGGATTTGAACATCAACTCCAAGCGTTGGACGTTTTTATTGAAATTAATTTATACCTGTTAATGCTAGTTTTTTCATGCTGTTGGTAGGACAGAATCATTAAGTAGCATAATCATTGATTATCTCATCTATATGTATTAGGTCTTTTTAAAAAAAGATCAATTCATAGGTACCAGAGCCTTGGATGTCACCACAGCCAAAAAAGAGAGCTGGTGGTCTTGCTTTCTAATTTTTCTCTTCATCTTTGTTAAGATGGTTCCATGGGAAGATCTCCAAACAAGAGGCTTACAATTTGCTGATGACAGGTACTGGTATTTCTGATTGAAATGCAGTGGTAGAGAAATGACACAAAGTCATCCTATTCGTAATAAACTCTGGCAAAACTTCCTTTTATGTGTGAACATCTATGAGTGTCCTAGTCTGACCAGCTCCTGTGGTCATTACCTTGGCAGAATACTACATTGGAAGAGAACTATTGTGGCTATGAGTATCGACTCTCAAGTACAGTTAATTTAATCTTTAAATGAAAACATCGAGATTTCTGACACATATTGTTAAATAGCATACTTTAAATATTAGAATAGAAATCATTAATTTTTGAAAACATGTTATCAAAGTTTTTTGGTATGCTCTTGTAAAGAGATGGCAAAGATGTGGCTGGGTTGCCAGCTGCAGCTAATCTGTTTTGCATTGATTTTGGCAGTTTGCTACTAGTTCATCTAGCTTGAGATCACTGTTGGAAGTTACCATGTAGGCTTTGTATTTCCTCAAGTGTGCAATTCTTGCTAATTTATGTGGAAATAGATTTGATACGGGCTCATATATAACACTAAGAAAAGTAACACTATTATGATATCTTTTCAGTTGGCCAGGTGTGCAGTTTTCTTGTGAGGCCTTCAGATAATACACCTGGTGATTATTCACTTTATTTTCGGACCAGTGAAAATATTCAGCGTTTTAAAATATGTCCAACATCAAACAATCAGTTTATGATGGGAGGCAGATACTATAATAGGTAAGTTTTAATGGTAAAAGGATTCATGCATATTTTATGTTTGTGTAAAAAATTTGTGTAACTTGCTCATGATAATTATTTACTGCTATGATTGTAAGACTGTAGTTTTCTTGATAGTATACTAATCATTTTACCTAACTTAGTAGTTACTTGTCGCTAAGCAAGTTCTTAAAGCTTGCAGAAGCCTGAGCGTGGCTTGTTTCTTTCAAGGTATTGTCCTTCTGTAAACGAGTTTCTTCACACTATAAATTGTGGACTGTATGGATCATACGTGCATCTGTAATTAAGAGAATGCTGTGTTGTCTTGGAAGCTGCTGTTTGTATTTTTCTCTATTTGCAAAAAGAAAATAAAAATGTTAATTTTATCTGAGACATTCAGTAGGGTTTTCAAATAATAGAAATGGATATTTACAGGAACAGGGGAAAAATACCTTCATTGTTGGAAAAAGTAATTAAATTGCATTGTAATATGTGCGTGATACTGGGTTCAGAAATACAGATCACTTCATTTAGAGTAAGCAAAGTTGGGATGCATTCGTTATGCCGTTGGTACAAAAAAATAGTAATTTGTAAAAAAAAAAAAAAAAAAAGGGTAACAAGAGAGACCTTCTCCTCTTTTGTGGGAGAAGCTATCAGTGCATTCCATCCTTGATAATCTTGGTTTTAGCGTTGTCGTAGATGCAAGACTTCTCAATAGTAAAAACTCACCTCCCTCTTTCAACGGAGGCCATTTCAGGCCCCACAAAATCAACTTTTCCATACTTGCTCACCTAGAACCAGGGCATTCTTCATCCCAGTAGAGAATTTCTCTCACTTCCAGCTTGGCTTCTGAGTGAGTAGAAACCCGGCAGCTGGTGTGCCTGAGAAAACATCGAGGTCTCCTAACTAAGAAGTTCAGTGGACTTTTTCATATGACTTCAAATGGACGATGGTGTGAGGCTAAATGGAACCTTGTGAACCTATGCATATCCCACGCCCAAGCTTCTTGAATACCTTCTACATTAATCAGTCTGGCCTCCAGACATCCTCATTGAAAACCAAGCTAGCTGCAGTGTCAGCCTTTCATGAAGGCTCTTTTGCCCATTCTCTAGTTACGTGGCTTCTTAGGAGGATGACGGGCCAGGAGCCCCCACTATGGGTGATACCAAAGTAACTAGCAAATTAGTGGAACTCCTGTTAGTCTCGAATGGTTTTGCAGCATTAAATAGTACCTTCAGAAAGTTACTACATCAAGTAAGTTATTACTTTAGAATACAGTGCTGGATTCACTTGAGGTGTGTATATAAATTACATATATCTGAAGAAGATTCTTTCCATGCTGTTGAATGGAAAACAAGATTGTAAAGCTAAGCAGCACTAAGTTACGACAAAATGCTTTTAAAATTTTTCTAATATTTTGGTAACTAGTTTGCAGAGGTCTTCCTCAGTGTGGAAGAGAATCTGCATAGCTTTAAAAGGCTTCATCTTCGCATGTTTTGGAGCATTGCTAATAGGCTCATATTCAGTCCAACTTAGTATGTGCTGCAAGTTGGTAAACTCCCTGCAAGTTCAGGCATCTAATGAAGTACACAATGCAAGATAATAAGGCTGCAAAAGGAAGATGGTAACTGCTCAAATTCTGTAATTTAAGTTTGCTGCAGAAGACAATAAATAAGGAGTGGGAAAGAGGGAGTAACTTTGTGGGCTTTTTAATTCTTGTTAAATGAGTTAATGAACTAATTCGTTCATTTAATGGGACACTTACTGAAGAAAGAAATCTTTAAATATGTGAAGACTAATGTTTTGTTGTATGGAATAATCGGAAGTGTCTGAAAAACAACAAACAGCACTGAATTCAGCACAGAGATATACAAAGCATGAGTTTATGCAAGATAATGAAACTATAAGCATTTCTTGGGGCACACAGTTCTGTCTTGGCTTATCTAAAAATGTAGTGTTTGTCTTCAAGGTGAACATTTCAGATTTAAGAAGTGCTGCTGCTTGTTTAAATGCATCTGTTCAACAGTTTCCATTGAATATGGGGGGGGGGGTTGTGTTAAGCTGTTTCAATAAATGCTCTCAAGGTATCTCCTTTGAAATCTGATACTAGTATTAGACTAGATCTTTACAAAATTGTCCTTGGTAGTAGAGTATTTTTAATATTCTCTTACAGGTTTTGTGATTGTAATTGGGGTAAAAGATAAAATGAAAGCAGTCTGCTCTTTGTCGCTGAGAGTATTGATTATGATTATACTCTCAATAAATTATAGACCAAGGTTTTTCCATACAAAAGAAAGAAGCTAAACAGTAGTAAGAAAACACAAAATGAAAGAAGCTTGCTTTATTTCTTGGCTAACTTGAATTTCCAGACATGGGCCTGGAACCACAATAAATAACCAATGTAAGCAACAGTATGTCTGCTTGTATTCCTGAAGAAGTTACAGCTGCCTGGGAAGACTTATTTTTTTCACCAATCTGTTCCTTTTGCATGTGCTCCCACCAGTCTGTATGTAACTCGCTTAAAATTTCTGTTGAGGAGTGTGACCGATGGGCTGTGTTTGCAGTCTGTCATATGGAGATCTGCTCTAATTATTTTGTTCTCCTCTATCGGCTCCGCAGAACAGCCAACCTGTAGCCCTTTAGCTGTCCCCTGGAAGGCCCCAATATATAGCACCTATAATACGTACATATTGCGGGGATTCTGTTGACTGTGGTAACGAAGGAGTATTTTCCCATGGGCTTTAGTAAAGTGTTTAATTTTTATGGATCTTTCTGTTTATTCCATGGATAACAAATTACTTCATTAGTCATCTTTCTACATTTTCATGGAAAAATTGGCAAAGTAATTTCTTGGTGGTTGTACCGAGTCTGACTAGGGTGGAGTTAATTTTCTTTACAGCAGCCAGTATGGTGCCACGATTCAGATTTGTTGCTAAAACAGTGTTGATAGCACACCATTGTTTTGGCTCTTGCTGAGCAGTGCTTGCACAGTGTTGAGGCTTTCTCTGTTTTCCAGAGATCTAAATTGACCAGAGAGATATGCTCAGCAATAAAAAACGGAGGGGATGTTTTGTCTTCCAAGGTGGGTGTTGCTCGGACTGTCGGAGCAGCAGTCTGCTTGAGAGGTGGTGAGTGATTGCTTTTGCATCACTGCCCCCCCACCCCGCGCCCCTCCCTTCACTTATTAAACTGTCTTTACCTTGAGCTATGAGTTTTGTTACATCTGCTTTTCCTGTTTTCTCCCCTGTCCAGAGGGCAGGGAATGAGCGCTGCAGGGTGTTCAGCTGCTGGCTGGGGCCATCCCTCCATGGGTCTTTTAACGTCCCCCTCTCCCTCCTCCTTTTCTTGAGCTTTTATTGCAGAGCGTGACATTATGTGGCAGGGAATGTCCCTCTCCTGCTGTGCCCGCTCCCATCTCCTTGCCCACCCCATCCTTCTTGCGGGGTGGGTACAGGGGAGCAGAGTGGAGGAAGAGGAAAGCCTCAACACCACAAGTATGGCTCAGCAATAGTCAAAACACCGGTGCGCTGTCAACGCAGCATTTCAGTCGCGCCTGTAAAACGCAGCACTGCATGGGCTGCTACAAAGAAAAATAACTTCATCCCAGGCAGACCTTGTATAGCCATGATTTTAGCAACTGTGTCATGAGATCTCAGTCCAAAGATGTGCAATTACTGGTGTATGGCTTTTAGCATGAGGGTGATGGAACACTGGAAGAAGTTACCCAGGAAGGTATGGAGTCTCCATACTTGGAGAAGCTCAGGATGTGACTGAACGAGGGCCAGAGCTGAGGGTTTGGGCTAGATGGTCTCCAGAAGTGTTTTCTGTGCTCAACCGGTCTGTGAATAACTTCCATATGTGTTTCATGGTGTGTTTATTACATAAGATAGCATTTACTAACGCTTCAGTTACAATTTTAGAACATGTGGAAGGAAGAGCATACCAGGCCATTTCTGCTGTCCTTTTCTTCTCTCTACCTGCCTTCTTTCCAAAATTCAACCCACGTAACACACAGCATTCAAAAAAACCCTGTGAAATTAGGGGTGGCTTCTAGTGATTCTGTGTCAAAGGAGAAGATGAAAAACATTGGCCCAATAGTTTACAGAGTGAAAAAGCTTTCAAGTTATGTTGAATTTAAGAGACAGCACAATTTGAAAACTTAGACAATTGGAAGATAATTTTGTTTCAACTGGTGGATTAATCTGTATTGTGATGGGCTGAACAATATGGGTTTAATGTTAATTCTTTGTCTTTAGAATTTAACAGTGTGTAGAATGGTGTTGCTTAGTTCTGCTTTCTGGAGTCTTTGTTATTTGAAATGTCAGCTGTTGGAATAACTCTCAGTTCACTCTTTAAGTATTAAAAAATACTCATGATGGTGAGATACTTTTAAAATCATCCAAGGAGCCAAGATCTGGTGAACCTAACAAATCCTATGCTGAGCGTTTTAAAATGACTAAAGTAACTATAATATAGTATTGAGATCCATCTTTATTTCTGTATATCAAATCAAGTTTAACTTTTTTTTTTAAAATCCATGTTTATTTGTGCCTTCCTTGATGCATTTTGTTAAGATTTCTGTTGCCATCAGACATTGAAGAAAGCTATGAT
Organism: Egretta garzetta; assembly: GCF_000687185.1. Lineage (NCBI taxonomy): Eukaryota > Metazoa > Chordata > Aves > Pelecaniformes > Ardeidae > Egretta > Egretta garzetta. The sequence goes on from NW_009260066.1 coordinate 4,615,075, forward strand.
TCATTTTCCTGTCCCCTAGATAAGTTTTGTGGTCAGTTTGATTTCATGCTGGACATTTTACATGTTAGATAACTCTGATCGCTTGCAGATTTACATTCTGTAGTGTACTTGTCTGGAGATACCCAGTATCTTTGTATTTGCAGTTTGTTCAGGCATTTGAGCTGCCGCAGTGGTAAGGCAATAGACAAGTGACCATCTGGATCGAGTTCATTTGCGGGAGGAGAGGGCTGCAGAGCCAAGCCCTTAGTCACTCCCTGAAGACATAAAGTCCTAGTCTATATGGTACTCAACTAAAAAAAGGAGTTTTCAGATACAACTGAACCTATTCTTCAGCCCGTTCTATGAAATTGATAGAAATTAGGCACCTGCTACTTATATTGAGGAACTCCTGCTGGCATTTTTAACCAAGGAAGGAGAGGAGGCATTGACAGTCAAGGTATTCTTGATTTGATGAGTGAGAGAAGTTTTAGAATGCGGTTTTACTTACTACAAGATGTTGGCAGTAGCTATTCAACATGCGAAACAGAGTCATTATTTTCTGTAACATGGCAAAGTTTTGATTTTTTATGCAGAAAATGGCATATGCAGATTGCATCTCAGTAAAAATTGAAATAAATTATTTTATTTCAGTAGTGCTGAAAGAGAAATTCTTGTCATTCTACATTCCTGAAAAACAAAAACATTTGTGGGAAGATTAATTATTTTGTCAAGCGTGCACTAGTTCATAGCTTTAGCATGAGAGAGAGAGAGAGAAGTGAACAAAGGTGTCTTGCTATAGTTTTATTTAAATGTTTTTGAGATTATTTTTGCAGTGTCAGATACCATTCCTGTGTTGGACACAACTGTGTCCAGTTGCAACAGGTCAAAGATTTCATTGCTGCATGCCTTGTTGATTATCTTTCCACACACAGCTAGATATCCATGAAGTGAGAAGGTGCATGCAGTATATTTTTGTTTTCTACTTAACAATTTGGTTCTTTTTTTAGGTTGGTATTTTGCATACAAATGATTAATCTCTGTTGATGTTCATGTCACTGTTCTTTATTCCAGTGTAAATTTCAGTAACTGCAAAAATGTTAGAGCAACTCAAATGCCCTGAATTTCAGCTTGTATCTGTCTCTGCTTCTTTCCTGAGCCTTCCATACGCAATTGTAATCTGAATCTGGTGATGAGAATGAATGCTTCCGTGTAGAGGAGGGGATTGAGTATTTAATTTAATGGGATAGCTCCGTGATTTCCAAGTATAATCTATATAAGCTCTGCTACAAACCTTTTCCATTCCTGTTCCTGTCCTCCTGGAAGGAAATTGCTGTGCACTTGCAATATTTCCCATTGCCCTTCCCTCATTACTCTGGGACTTTGAAAATTATTGCCAGTGAAATGGCAATTTTCAGCCTGGTTGGAGAGCTGGTAACGCACACGTGATACTTGAACGTGGAAAAAGCAGTGTCCTCGTTTGGCATTTTAAGCAACTAATTAAAATATTTTGCAGAGTTTAGAATTAATGTGTTCTGAATACGGTTTTGTGAACTTTCTTGACTTCAGTATATTAATAAATTCTCATTGCTACAAATGAGATTATGATGTTTAACACTTGATTTCATTAAAACTTCGTGAGAAAGTTTTCTGTAGCTGTATGGAAAAGGAAGGTCTCATAACCTGTTTAACATTTGAATCCTCTTTTTCTTACTGAAACAGTATTGCTGACATCATTGAGCACTATAGAAAAGAACAGATTGTTGAAGGTTATTACCTTAAAGATCCTGTTCCAATGCAGGTAAGATTTCATCTCTGAGCGTTTGTTGTTGAAGACACAGACCTAATCATCAGCACATCAATTTATGAACTGAATTACAGCAGAGATACCAATGGTAGTTAAACAGCATCACCTCCAATTTTAGTGCTTTCAGCTTGTGTGTTTCTTTTGGTTTAACCTCAAATGCGTTCACTTACCAAAGGTTGGCTTGTAGTCAACAGGAAATACGGTGAGCTCTGTCTGTCCTCTGAGGTGTTCATCCTCTGCTGTGTGCCCCTAGCTCTGGTCCCTGGCTCAACCACGCTGCCCCTTCGTCCCATGTTAGGGGAACCAGGCTGCCCTCCTGTCTGCTGCATCTGCGGTTTTTCTTCTGCCAGGGGAAACCTGTATGTGCAGAAAAGCTGAAGGGATGATTGCAGGGCTGGGTTTGCAGGGCTTGCCCCATAGCAGAAGGTTATCCTAAGAGATCACCAGTAATAAGTGCACCACATCACCTAGGTTTTCCTAAGCTTATAGCTAGCTATAAAGTATGCATGTATATTTTGTTCCCTCTCTGTTCCCAAACTTTCCTGTTTCAATGGTTAAAAATTTGCCTTTCATTTCCTCCCTAAATAGAGTTACGGTCAATTCATACCCCTTTGTGAGATATGTCATATTGATACGAGAACATTTCTTGTAGTCTCCCTTAGCCAGCTCAATAAGCTAAGTATAGCGTAGCTGGTCCTGTCCCTTTGTAATGTTCTCGTAGTTGCCCTGGTGCCACCAATTTTGGTGTGAGCTCAGCTTTCTTGAATGTGGTGGACCAGAACAGTTTACGGTACCGTGCCATAGAGTACCAATTGCCCTTCTCTCTGGAAAATACTTACTGGAAATATCCTAGAATAGGTGTCATGCTGTATGGTGGGTTGACCCTGGTGAGCAGCTAAAGTCAGGATACCCCCTCCCCCCTTTGTTTGCTTGCTCCCCTCTCCTGAAGAATGGGGGCAAAAGCAAAAAAACTCCTGGGTTGAGATAAATACGGTTTAATAAGCAAAGGAAGGGGTGGTGGGGGTGATGCAAAGGCCACCTCCCACAAGCAGACTGATGCCCAGCTGGTCCCTGAGAAGTGGTCACCCAGGAAGACAACCCACTCACACACAGTTTTATTGATGATCATGATGTTATATGGCAGAGAATATCCCTTTGATCAGTTGGTGTCAGCTCTCTGGGCTGTGTCTGCTCCCAGCATCTTGCCCACCCAAGCCACCTTGCTGAGGAGCGGGGCAGAGTGGGAAACGGAGAAACTCTTGAGGCTGTGCAAACACTGATCAGCAAGAGCCAAAGCACTGGGTTATCAACACTGTTGTAGCCACAAAACCAAAACACAGAACCATAGGGGCTGCTGTGACAAAAGTCAACTCCATCCCTGCCAGACCCGGTATGTTGTCATGGCCACGTTCTATCATAGCTCACTCCTTCTGTGAATGAGTCAGCCGTGAAAGTTTCTCATTTTCTGTTCCCTAGTGGCAAGTATCAACAGGTACAACTTTCATGTTGTACTAGTAGACTTACACCTTGTTATTCTGATCTTTCCCATACTGCTAATTGTGTTGTGTCACCAGTCCTTCCCAGTTGTTTGCTGCTGTTAACTTGTGCTCGGTAATGTGGTTGGGACAAAAAAGCAAATATGAATCCTGAGACTGCTCCTTGAAAGGCTTCCCTAGTGACTTTCCTTGTGCTTCATCATTCCTCGTAAATCATGGCAGTAACTGTCTTCATTTTAGCTTTTTGCATATGCACTTACAGTTCCTATATTAATAATCTTCCCCGCATTGACTTAATTTTCCATATGAGACTACCTCAGATTCTTTTAACTTAGTAAAATATATTTGTGATTTTCTTTGTTTAAAAATTTAGTGCTGCAATTTACGTTCAGCTTTGTGTTACTTCTCTTTCACATACTACCATGCTCTATGTTTCTGAGGAGGGAAAAAAATTCAAAAGTCTTGCATACCTTTATGGTCAGTCTGGTTGACTTACTGTGTCTAATGTGACATTTACTTAAAAGTATTTGTTGCTAGATCTTGTATTTGTCACTAAATAGTTGTTTTGTGCACTGTTCCTTGCCTAGTTATGTTACGGAGATCATCTTGAGCTCAAAAACATCTGGATGTTACTTCCATTGTAGGTCCTGTAATTTCTGTTAGTACTAGCAAAGTATTTTTCATCTTGCTTTTTTCATGTTGTTCAAAATCATAGTTCTTGTAGAACTATGATTTTGGACTATGGGCAGGAAGAAAAGTAGAATAATTAGTATGAGCCAGTTCATATATCACTTTTTCATCTCAACGCTGTTCTCACTGCTTGACAGTCTTGCTTTTCATGTTTTCTTACAGCTAAAGAACTTTTGCTGATCAGCTTACTCAGTAAAGGTCAAACTTGGCTTGGCTTTTGGCCATTCTTATTTGTTACTTGCTTTCCCAGATCCTACAGTTTTCTCTGTGAATTTATCCCTTTTCTGCTTCCTGTTTCTGCTTCCTTCTCTTTTCTTGAGTTCTACTCAATTAGGACATGTGAGTTCTAATGAGATTAATGAGGGACTGTGCAACTTTCAGTGAGTTGGTTTTAACTGTGATCTGCACCATTCTTCTTGCTTCAGAGTTTATCCATGATTACTCAGTCCCAAAAGCTTTGGTAGAAGACAGTTAGAAGCTAGATAAATCTTTAAACACTTGCATAAATTTAACAGAAATCACGCTTACTTTGTAGAAGTTGTTCTGTATTCAAAACATTTTTCTTCTATCATAATTCTGGAAATACAGAAATTGTTACTACATTTCTAGCAAAGGCATTGTATGAAAAATTACAGTGCTTTATTAAAAGACATGAGAGAACAACAGTAGTGAGTTGCTAGCATTCAGTAAGATAATCCTGGTTGCAGCTTCATAGTATGCAATTTTTTAATGATTATTTCTGAGCTTAAAATATGTTTGTTTTTTTTTCTTACATGTTTACCAGCACCAAGAACAAGTGCTTAATGATACAGTGGATGGAAAAGAGATTTACAATACAATTCGTCGGAAAACAAAGGATGCTTTTTATAAAAATATTGTCAAAAAAGGTTATCTTCTGAAAAAAAGTGAGTTATGTTTACTTCTCCCAAATCTTTTCTAAAAAGGATGCAGATACGGATCATAGAATCATAGAATATCGAAGTTGGAAGGGGCCCATAAGGATCATCGAGTCTGACTTCCCCGCTCCTCACAGAACTACGTAAAACTAGACTAGATGAGTAAGAGCATCGTCCAGATTCAACTTGAACTCTGACAGGCTTGGTTCCATGCCCAGTTCCCTGGGGAGCCTGTTCCAGCGACCGACCGCCTTCTCAGTGAAGAACCTTTGCCTAACGTCCAACCTGCATTTCCTCTGATGCAGCTTCATTCCATTTCCTTGTGTCCTATTGCTGGTCACCAGAGAGAGGAGATCAGCACCTCCCCTTCTGTTGCCCCCCTTGAGGAAGGTGTAGATTGTGATGAGGTCACCCCTCAGCGATGAGGTCACCCCTCAGCCTTCTCGTGTCCAATCTGAACATGTGTACTTCATTGATTTAGTATAGCAATGGTCCTAGAAAGGACAAAATTGAAGTGGGCAGAAGGTTCTATGAAGTGTTTGAAGAGTATGAAAGATCTCTTTCCTTAGGTAGTGCATGAATAGAACAACATGATGCATAAAATTATGTGCAGTGTGAAAATGTTGATTGGCAGTTGTTCTGAAAAAAATCAGAGCACAGCACAAAAACCAGGCATCCTTGTCAAGCATTCAAATTCATCCTTTGTAGCGTTCAAGCTCATTAAGAGAAGTGTACATTCATGAAAAGTGTTTGTATTTAATATAGAACTCATTAAATTCCAGCTGATAGAGTAGGTTAGAGCTAGAATAGTATAAATCTTTACATTTGTTGGAGGACACAGCTGGTTTAATCTTGTTGTTCCAAGTTGGGTCATATGTTTTAGATCTTAAATTTAAAATGTACATTCTGCTGTACGAGATACATAGTGACTTTTTTAGATTTCTAACACTGACATAGTCAGCGTAACATGCAATAAATACATTAAAAGCTGACTGCTTGACTCATCTCAGTCTAACCCCGAAGAACTGCCATTGAGCAAGTCTCTGAAGTTCTGAGGAAGCTAGGGCCTTACCAGGTGTTACAGTTCTACTTTTTAAAAAATCAACATTAATGGAAGCAGAAAAAATATCAGTAATAAAATTTCTGCAAAGGACAGAGACCATAACTAGAAGGGTAAGTTACAGATAGTAATCTGGATAGTGACCAAAGGCGAGAAAGAAGGCATGATTTTAAATGTAGCCAAATGTAAAAGAGACAATGAAAAAAACCAAACCACCCTGAACTGTAGACCCTCTGAACAGAACAAGGAAAGCATCTCTTCTGTGGAGAAGGCTGACACTGAGAGAAGGTGTACAGGGATGTCGTGGAGTGAGGAATCAAAGAATGAATTCGGCTATAGGACAAGAGGAAATGACCTCAAGTTGTGCCAGGGCAGGGTGAGGTTGGCCATGGGGAACAATTCCTTCCCCTTGGGGCTGTCAGGCACGGGAAGGGGTGCCCGGGGAAGGGGTCGAGTCCCCACCCCTGGGGGGATTTAACAGCCGGGCAGAGGCGGTGCTGAGGGACAGGGTGTAGTGGTGGGATGGCAGGGGTAGGGGGGCGGTTGGGCTGGGGGAGCTTAAAGGGCTTTTCCAACCTGAACGATTCTATGATTCTATGAAAACCTTTAGCTAAAAGAGATAATGAGATATTTCAGATGTGCAAAACAGAGTACTGAGTAGGTGTTGAGAGATGCACATAGCTGCGTATGGAACAAATTCAATAAAATCGATCTTCCGTTTAGGAGACAGAGGGTAATAAGCAGATGTTAGATTTGTCTTTTCAAAACAGTGCTTGCACTCACTTATTGAGGACTATGGTGGTTTTATCATGGTCAAAGTATAAAATCAAGGCTGAAAGTTTTTTCTAAATGGTACTGTGACTTATCTATCAATTAGTTGCAGAAAGTTCCTAATCCATTATAGTTCAAGAGAACGTTTTCTCTGAAACAAATGGAATGAACCAGATTCTTAGATATGATTGTTCTTGGGCTATGGTCTGATTTAAGTTTGCATATGTAACCTATTCCCATCTCTGTTCTTCAGCCATACTGTTTTAAGACACTGTAATGCAATCTGTTAAACATTGGTCAGAGTTCATATCAAGAATCTATGTCTTAATTAAAACAGTAGTAATTGGGATCCACAGCATCCTAATTTGCAAACTGTGTAGATACAGCCTTAACACTGACAGGAACTCACTGTCCCAGCAGCTCATAAGCACTTGCTTAATCCTCTTGGGATCAGTGAAAATGTTTAGAGAACCTTTTGCAAGTGCACCTGCATCTGTGAAGAGGGTCTGGTTTTAGCCACATCTTGCATAAAACCCAGTATGTATACTGATATTGTAAATTGTGTGATTCCCTGCACGTTGTTCTTCTGTTTGCAATTTGACAAAAGCTGCTGTCCCCTTTTGTTTTCTTCATTTGCAAAATCTACACTTTCTTATAAACAGTATTGTAACTTTTTGCTTGACTCTCCTACAGGTAAAGGAAAGAGATGGAAAAACTTGTACTTTATATTAGAGGGAAATGATGCCCAGCTTATTTATTTTGAAAGTGAAAAACGAGCCACGAAACCCAAAGGACTAATAGACCTTAGTGTGTGTTCCGTCTACGGAGTACATGACAGTTTGTTTGGCAGGTAGGACACTGCCTTTAGTTCTCCTGTGTGCAGCCGGAGGGTTGACTGCTGGTGCGAGGCAGGTACAAGACATGGGCAATGCGCCGCCGCCTGGCTTGTGTTGTGGCTCTTGGCTCGTACCAACGGCCTGTGGTTGGCGTGGATTGCAAGAGCATGTGTAGACTGATGTGGCTGGTGAACAGCGACTTGTTTAGCCTTGGCAACTGCATTGCTAGCAACTGGACATAAACAACTTCTACTTTGAAATTTTAGAACTAAAGTTTTGTTGTGAAATAGGATGTGATGATGATTTGAGCTCTTCTGCGTTGTCATTTTTCAAGATGGAGTGGATTAATTTTTCGATGTTCCGTTTTACAGATGTTAGAAATTATGAACTGAGGGTTTTAATCCTTTTGAACTTAGAATTGACAAGATCAAGAATTTTGTCAATTCCAAAAGATCTACATTCTTTTGATAGGTACTTGACAGTTAACTTGGTTAGATCGAGTCTGTAAGTGCTTTTTTTATTTAAGAACAATGACTTTTGTTCGATTAGACCAACTTAACAGTAAACTAGTTCATGTAAGTCAAAAACTTCAGAAATTGTTTTTGCACAATTACTGTATTCAGAGATAATTTTCACATCAAATCTTTCTACTAGTATTTTGGTGTTCAAAATATGCCAGCTGCAAGGGATGAGATTGCCAGCAAAGACGTTGAGAATCAAAAGTCTTTCAGGTATCATTGGTAATTAACAAGTGTTAATGTATTTGTTCATTGGTAGTTACAAAAAAATTCACTGTCTTGTATTATAATGTCATATGGAAGAAATAGGTACACTTACTCCTGTGAGTGTTGGATAGAAATTCTGGTTATCCCATGGATCTTAATTATGTAAAAATTATATACAGTCATCTTCCAGTTATTGTTGTGGAAAAATTTTTAGGACAAATGCTTAAAATCAGTGGCATTTCTTAAGCTGCAAAGACTGCTGCTTTTGTTTGTTTGTTTGTTTGGGATTTTTTAATGTTTTTAATACTTCTGGAAAAATCCATTAACCTAATGGAATGAGGAGTGTAGATACAGATAAAAGAGTACCAGAACAGTAATAAAAAAAAAAATTACTGAAATGTTCCTTATGTAAGTTGGCACTTATTCAGGAAGCTTTGGGTGAATATTGTAAAAAAGGAGCATTTTGGTTAACAGCGACTGTCTGTCAAACAGCTTTTAAGAAACAATGTGCTGTGGTTTCATGTGGGTGGGAGATGTGTGGCCGCACCAGCGTAGGAAGCTGAGACAAAGTTCGCCCTGCATTTTAGGCAGCTGGTAAAAACTGCCAGAGCCCTTTTCTCAGAAGTACAGTGAAGTCTGTAGCTTTGCACGGTTCTTTGGTGGCAGTGATTTAATGAGCCCCCGGCCGGGCTGCTCCCTGTGCTCCCCTGCCCCTCGGCAGCATGGCCGCAGAGTGCTGCCTCAGCCTTCCTCCAGGCGGGGAAACGGACGGGGGAACTGAAGACTGAAACTCCTTTGCAAAGGAAGGAACATCCTTCATGTAACACCCATTTTGGGAGAGCTAAATTTCCTTGAACACAGTGTGGAGGTCACGAGTGAAGCGTGCACTTTAAATAGCTTGTGATTTAACAAAACGAAATATTTTTTTATTGACCTTTTGGCAAATGAGTGGAGGTACACCAAATGGCAAACACATTATAACTGCATTTAAGGTTGTAGGGGTTCGTGCCACATGCATGCAATGATTAGTATGTGATCCAATACACATTTTGTTGGACGCGAGAGCCATGGGGCACGTTCAGATAGGGGATTCCTTATGTTAATGTTGTTTCCTGAACTCCTGAAAGAACAAATCCTTAATGTATGATTAACTGGTTGGGAGCTAATGCTGAGCATCTCCTGCTTTTCAGATCTCTAGGAATAGTCCTCATTGACAAGTCTTTTCCATTAGCAGTTGGCTATTTTTTGCCTTGACTGTAAGTCAGCATACACACCTATTCAGCACAGGCCATTCTAAAAGTTTCTCGGTATTCCAAAACACATTAGCTGTACTGGAAGTGCAGTTTGCTTAAAACAACGTAATATATTCAAAACAAAATGCAGTTTTGAAGCACCTGAGAAATCTTCTCGTTGGAGTTCTTCCTCTTCCCATGTGTGATGATGCTACATGTATACAAACAAAAATTGATGCAGTGTTCAATGTTCCTTACTAACAGCCAAAGTGTATCAGTTCAGTGTAAACTTTGTTTTGGCACAGATCAACAAGTGAAGGTGTCTGTTATAATATTATGAAAATCAATAAAACTTACTTTTTTTTTTTTTCGTTTTGTTTCTTTTTCAGGCCAAACTGTTTTCAGATAGTAGTTCAGCACTTTAGTGAAGAGCATTACATCTTTTACTTTGCAGGAGAAACTCCAGAACAAGCACAGGTGAGAGCTTTTGTTGGTAAATATAATTTAGGAAGTATTTTTTTTTGTCCTGTGGGGTTTAATGATATTGCCCTTCTGAAAGAGGATGCAGGTGTGTCACACAGAGTTGTGGCTCCGTCAGCATTAGCAGGTGTTACAACGGAGTAGTAGCAGATTCTGCAAGGGGAATGGTTGGTGCTGAGAATCTAGCACCTACATTTCCAGCACTTGGGGGTTCTACTTTGGACAAGTTCCAGTCAGTTCCCGTGGACTGAACTTCCACTAGTTACCACTGTATGTTTCTGGAGAACGGTTTGGGGTTTTTCGACATAGTTCAATTCAGAAGAGTAATTTACTCTTCAGGCCTTTTCCGGGCTATAAACCAGAACATGGTAAGTGGGAGTTTTCCTTCAAAGGCATGCTCTTGATATGAACTAAAATGCTAATGCACGTATGTGTGCCCAAGTGACCAAAATACATTAAACAGTTGCCTTTTGCAGTTGTTTGTCCTGTCCATTAATTGGTGGTTGTGCATAGTCTTGGGCCCTGATCATGCACAAAAAGTGAGGTTTTCTGGTTTTATTTGGTATCCTTTAGTTTCTAGCTCTCTAATGCTTATGTTTGGTGATTAACAATTGTAGGGTAGGAGCCTAATTCTCTGAAATTCACTCACCAGCAGGAGAGCGTATCCAAGATGAGGCAATGTCCGTGTGTATTAAGTTTACAGCTCTGAAAAGTCCACAGCTCTGAAATACACCCGTTGCATCAGAAGTTAAGCTTTGCATTTGATTTTATTTGAAAGGAATTGCTATTCACCAGAGCACAAAGGCTGTATGAATTTAGTAGTATTCTTGTGTTGTGTATAAAGGAAAGCACAAATTTTCCTGTTAAATCAATAAAAATTTATGAAAGTCACTGAGACGACATCAGAATGGTGTAGTGACGTTTGTCACACAACTCTTAATGTCCTGTCTTTGAGAAGCAGTGTGCTGTATAGTAATTGAGAATAGATACATTCATCTCCATACTTATTACTGTACATTCCTTTTTGTCACATCTGCAGTGTCTTTTGTGTTCTAGAAATTAAAAGAATTAAGAATGTGTAGAAGACAGAATATCCTGTCTTGTTCCCTGAACATTTGGTATAATCTGCTTTTGGGTTTGATCTGCTTACAGGCTGTTCACTGCATTTATACAGAATACAGGGGTTTTTATAATCTGCCTTTGGCCGAGGAAAGTTTATACATATTTCTCTTTTGAGAAAGTTCAGCTTTCTTTACTCTGTAACGTTTCATAGAAGAATAGTTTTGTTTGTATATTAAGGCTCTCTTACAATGTGGTAAATCCATATCAAAGCAGCGCCATCCTATGGGCACCATGGTTTGTACCAAAAAAGTGAACGTCAAATTTAACCTTACATGCTAGTGTCGCTGTGCTTACTGTGGCACATTGCTCATTCTCGCTGCTGTAAGCTTTGGCGTTTCAGAGGAAAGGTTTTCCTGCTATGAGTGAGTACAGAGCCGTACTGTGCATCCGGGAAATATTTCTGCTGGAGTATTTAGGAGGCATTTATTTCTTCTATTGCTACTCCTGAGAATAAGGAAACAAGCTACTGAAACTTCGTGATGCACAGCTGAAAGCTTTTCCTCCTGTGGAAGGTTTTGAAAGCTGAAACCTGATTCACAAAGTGGTCTAGCTAAGAATAGCTGCAGGGCATGTTCCTGTATTTTAAAAATGTGGAAGATACTGCGAAGGGTAAGATTGCAGCAGTGTTGTGGGGTTTCTTTTCGTGGCATTTTTACATTTTAATTTGAGAATAGATGGCAGATCTTTGAGATGCAGACTTAAGACAGCTGTTGGTCAAAACCTAAATTTTGTGCTTTGCAAGAGCTGTAAAAAATTTGGTGTTTGGGGGACAAAAACTAGAGAATGAGGCTGTAACATATCTTCCACCTCCCAAAGGCCCCTTGCAAAGCTCCTGTGTTAGCAACTTTCTCACGCTGCAATGACTTTTTCAGAGCTGGCCTGGCGAGTTGGCAGTGCCTCTTAGCAGCTTATTTGTTTAAAAAAAAAGAAATACACACAAAGGTTTTACAGTCAGTTTGATGTTAGACAACCTGTTTATTTCCTTGGTCAAAATGGAATCCATCCATCCACTCTGCTGGACGCATTTTTGAGCAAAGCAGGGCATGTGGGATGTATGCTTTGTGTTTCTGTGTTCATGTTGGTTTAGTTTTTGTTTGAAGTATACGCAGTATTATGACTGTCCCACAGAGGTACTGGAGAGAACAATCAGAACAGTTTGGCTTGTTAACTGTAACTTGCTCAGAAGCAAACAAGTTTTGCTTCATTTTGTATACCATTTGTAATTGCATGTAACATTACTAGACTGGAAAACTGGTAAAGGTCACACTGTACATCCATTAGTAATGCTTGCTATTTCTAAAAGAGAAAATGGCTCAGATTTGTAAATGCTTTGTTAGGTTTTGCTAAATACTTTGCTAAAATACTTTGTTAGTATTTGAACTTCATACTTGGGAATTTTTCCAAGCTAGAGGGAGAACTTCAGATACTCTTTTAAGATTTGTCTGTTCCACTGCAAGAAGCTGTATCTGACTTTATTGCACTGTTCTGTGTCCTTCTCTCTTAGGACTGGATGAAAGCTCTGCAGATGTTTTGCAGTTTAAGAAAAACCAGTCCAGGAACATCGAATAAACGCCTACGTCAGGTGAAGCTGATACTGTGGGGTTGGCATTGCATGTGGAGGAGTGTTTTGTCTCCTCGTTGTGAAATGATACTGATAAATCTCAGCATTTTCCTTTCAACAGTAGTATGTCCTGCATGCGCTTACTTTCCTTTCTGGAGTTAACGCTGTACCCTTGTGAAACCAACGACAGTGACTTAGACTTTGTTGTAATACCTACCAATGTAAAAACCAAAATGGCTTTAGGCAATCTGCACGTGCTTTGCTAGGTATTATTCTCTGACTAGATTTGAGTAAAAGTATAAAGAAGTCAGCGTTTGTATCATCTTAACTTTTAAAATTTACCACATACGGGAACTTTGAAAATCTGACAGACTTATGTGACACGTAAACAAAATACTCATTTAACTAATATTATTCATTTTCGGTAACAAATAAATGCTGAGCCATGCTTGTGGGTTCATTTCTCTTGGCCTCTTGGAAGTGCTGTGTTTGCCAGAATTTCCTCGGAGGGTGGAGGACGGATAGTCATAAATGGCCAAGTCTGTAATGATGGGGGAGTAACGTTGGCGAGGAAAACGCTGCAAGAATCCCTGTTATTTTTGAATGTTAGGAACATTGAATGTAGTTGTTTTAACAAGCAGTGGAGAAAAAGAATAAAATGGGATGTTTTTCAGGTCACACAACTATTCCTGTAGTTAACATTAAAGATGTTTGGATGCTTCTGGAGAGATGGACTAAATTAGGTGAATTCACATATGAAGTGGCAGGCAGAACTGGGGACTTCAAGCTGCAAAAGCCAAGCAAAAAGAGTGACAAACTGAAATAATTATTTACTTCAAAAAGAGAAGAAAATGCTCATCTACATAAAGGAATAGAACATAGTGTGTTGCACAAGGGGATTTTACATAATCTGTTAGGAAAACACCAAATAAGCCATTGTGTTTGGAATCATCCGTGGCTCTTATTCAGGGTGCCAGTCTTTGATTTCAGTAAAATCTTCCATGCATAGGAAAGTGTGTGTTTGCAAATCCTAATGCTTCAAAGATAATTTTAAAAGAAGAAAACAAGATGCTGTAAAAACACGGGGCTGGAGATTTGTTTTCAGTAATTATTTGAGTTACTTTTATTTTGTCACTTGCGCCTCTTAAACTGTTGTTCCATGACTTCGGTTCCTTGCTCTTTTTATTAGGAAATACTAGTTTGTGTTCAGTATTCACATATTAACATTAAGCTTCCACACAGAGGATAAAAAAATAATCCATTCATGTGTTTTTGCATTTCTGTTTTACCAACAAAAATTAAATTTTGTGTTTTGGGGTTTTTTTTTTAGGTCAGCAGTCTTATTTTGCACGTCGAAGAAGCTCATACGCTGCCAGTAAAGCATTTTACTAATCCATATTGTAACATCTACCTGAACAGTGTCCAGGTAGCAAAAACACACATCAGGGAAGGGCAGAACCCTGTGTGGTCAGAAGAATTTGTCTTTGAGTAAGTCTTAATCTTCTTGAATTACTGAATTTCACCTGTAAGTTGCATTGCATTTAAGATTCTTAACACTGTACTGTTTTGCACGTGCTTTTTAAAAATGCTGTATGTGTGGGTATACAGCAGCAACCTTTCAGCCAAATTCTGCATGGGCAGAATTTTCTGTAGGTGCCTAAATATCTTCATTAATGTAAGTGTCTTTGGCTGATAATGAGAACTCAGGATTGAAATGAGTTTAGAATAAGCTTAAATGCCAGCCAAGTGTAGTATTAATTGAGGCTTTCTGTCTTTTCTCCTAGTGATCTTTCATCTGATATTAATAGATTTGAGATAAGTCTTAGTAACAAAACAAAGAAAAGTAAAGATCCAGATATATGTAAGTATTTTTCTGTAAAAGATGCATATATATCGCAGCAATGGATATTTTGTGTGGTTTTCATTACTCTTGTCAAACATTGTCACAAGAGAATTAAGTATATTTTTATGCTTACCATACCGCTGTGCTTATGTTTTGGATGTCTGGTATTGGCTTTCCATTAATGTTTTTTCAATGAGAACCTGCATGATTTTTTTGTAATAGTACGCACAGTAATCCAGTCGTGAGTATCTGACGGCTTTCCTAGCTCTGCTCGAGAGTTGCCATTGTGTTTACAATGACTGTGCCTATCAAAAAACAAGAGGGAAGAGAAGCTGTCAGTACGGTCTGCTCCATAAAATGCTAAGTTCCACAGAGTTACGAGCCTGATTGCATGGAATTTTTTTTTTTTCAGGTTTTTTGTTGCTTCCAGTGAGAAAGAGAAAGGGAAGACAGGTGTAGTCTTGCACCATTTAAAAAGCAAAAAAAACATCTTGATGGTCTCTGAACAAAATTTGCTGTTTTTTCTTTCCATTTTTACCTCATCTGTCTGCTTACCTTGTGCCACTCTCAGACTTAATGCTGAAATTGCCTCAGTATCGCTTTGAATGGGAAAGGATCCATATTTTCTTTTGCCTTTTGCAGAAGTTCCCAAGAATTTTATTTTCCTGGTGTTACCCAGGCAGCTGCTGCTTCAACTATGGTTTTGGTTCTGTTCCAGCAATTTACCAGCAAGCTGGTAAGACCTATCAGCTTTCTAGAAAAGACAGGGTTTGAAGAACGTGGATTCTGAACTCCTAGACAGAAAAAATAGATTTTTTTTAATTTTATTTTTATTTTATTTCTTATTTTTAGTTAGGTTCTCTTCCCACAGAATGTGTTTTTTAGGGTTTTTTTGTTTCTCTTATTCAAGGTATCTTGTTTCCCACCATACTTCTTCTGGAGCAGCTTTAGCCCCCTGCCTCCTCTTTGATGCCTGCAGGGCACCCTCCCTGCCCCCTTCAAATTTGTTCTCAGATTCTTTCTTTTCTATTGTATTCAGAGCTGTCTGTTCCAAAGCCTGTCAAGAGTATTTATAATCAATTGCAGTTGTTTTCAGTTTACGTTTATTGTGTTACTGGCCTGGTACGTATGCCTCAGTGCTAATTTCTTGATTTTCTTTTTTTTTTTTTTTTTTTTTAAAAAAACCAAAGTAGAGGAGTTATCATTTGTTTTGAATGCTCTTACAGAACCTAATTCAATTTCAAAACTCCTCCTTCTTCCTCTGACTGGAAAACTTCCCACATAGCAGGAGGAAAAAGATACGTTCCCTCTTTACAAAAGGGCTCTAGTTGCAGTTGTGACCATGTTCTTGCACTGTTCTTTTATTCTTTGAGCTGGAAAACCGATTATCTATCTACACCAAAGCTCTGGTTAGTAAAAGAACCTTTGAAAGGGTAATTCTTGAATGGGATACTTAAGTAACTTCTTTAAGTTTCTTCCTCTGTCCGGATTAAGGAGGTTGTGTTGGCGTTGGATGCATCCAGCTGATGGGAGGTGATAGAAAGTTTCTTTACTGAGGCTGGGGGCAGGATTGGCTGAGTTTCTTGGTTGTAGTTAGGTATACTCTTACAGCATCACCCAATGGGCCTTTCATTCTGGGATAAGGAATAAACTAAGTCAGCTTGAATGAACGCCTATCTCTGCTTACATCCGCAGCCCTGTTAAATATGTGAAGTGCAGGGGTGGAAAAATGAGCTAAGCCAGACTTTATCTTACATACGTATGCGCTGCGTTGCCTGAATAACCCTTGAACTCTTCAAAAGCAAGACAATGGGTTCCTTTCCTGAAGAGTCTCCTTTTCAGCCACAGCTGTTAAACATGGACTGCTCTGAAGTGGGAGTCGTGTGAAGCTGCTGCTATTCATCTTCCCAGTCAATTGGGTTAAGTCAGCTTTTCTGCTTGCTTTTCCTGCCATGAAAAGATTGAAGGCCCAAAACTCTGTTATTGGTCTCACTGCTTTATTTCTTTCATCATAACACACAGAAGTTAAATACCAAAATGATACTAGCTAGTGAAGGCTATTTTTTCAGTATTTTAAAATATTTCCTGAGTGTTCAAGTCTTTGACTTTGAAGTTTTGCCTATTATGAGTATTCCGTAATTATTTTAGTACTTTTGTTTTCAAAAAGTATTTCAAATAGAAATTATACTAAACAGTATCAATTCTATTTACTTTTTCTTTGTTTCTTTAACTGTAAATTGCATAAGAATTTATTGAAATAAATATGTATTTTAATAAATTCTTTAAAATGAATTTTAAAATGAAGCCCTAGAATGTACTGGTAGACTTCACCTGCTGCTGCTGCAAACAGGGATGCTCACGTATGATTAGACAAGTCAAATTAATGAATCCCTCAGGGCAACACCACACAGTGTTTACCTGGAGTGGAAGTTCTGGTTTGGTTTTGCACCGTGGTGGTTGGTCGACTTCAAATGAGTTCACGATGAAAAAGAAACATTTTTATAATGGAGGCAGTCACAGGCAAAGTATTGGCTAATGTCTTTCCTTTCAGGCGCACTTGTTATTTGCAGAAGTGCCAAAGCTTGGTTTTGAAACAGACAGCTGAGATTGTAGGAGGATGAGCTGTGCTAACATGGCCGTGACTTGTGGCTGCGGAAGGCAGGATTTAGTATGTCCGTGGACCGAGCAATTTCCTCTTTCTCAAGATTTCAGATGGCTTTTATTCTGAATCAGTAATCAGAGTTATTTTAGGGTTTTCTTGATGGCTCCATTTTGTTCTGGCAGGGTTAGACAAAGGCTTCGCAGTAAATTCAGGTTCATTTCCAGTCTGAGGACTGGAACAAACCTAAGTTTGAACCACTTTTCACTCTGATTCCCCAGTTATAATTGCTAACAACCAAAATACAGTCTTGTTACTAGATATTATTCCCAAAGCTTCATTAGCAAATAAAACATTAAGAAACCTCAGCCTCGCATTTTTTTGTACCAGTGTTCATCATGTAAAATACTGTGATTCTTTTCGAGATATATGTGCCTTGTATGTGCAAGCAAAATAAGAAGGAAAGCACATTGCTTAGTTGTGGGTAGAGGCGCTTTGATGCTGAGGAGAAATACTCTAGGAAGGTCAGTTGATTACCTGGTCTAAAGACATCGTCCCATCCATGCTGGTGATAAGGAGCAGGTGATGATGAGTTGTTTCTCGCACTGCTTGACTGATTTGAAGGCATTAGCTTATACCAGTTTATCACTCCAAAGAATATGAAATAGGCAACAGGAATGTCCTGAAATGAGCGTTATAAATGTGATGTTTTTCTGTTCCAGCATTGAATGATATCCTGCTGCGTATTGCAACACTGGGGCAATGGGAAGTCTACTGGAACTGTTGACAATTTCTGCAAGGAAGTGTGGTGTACGGG
>NW_009260066.1:4633024-4659986 GCF_000687185.1 Egretta garzetta
AACTCTTGAGGGTTTTGGGTTTTTTAATCTGAGGAACTTAAAAGCAGATCTCACTGAGAGGCATGGGAAGAGAGGGTGTTTGCTTGAAATATCCAGACTGACAGGCTAAATGTGAAACGCGAACTGCGGGCCCCTCCTGGAGCGCGGTGGGTGTTTCACAGGCACAGTGTTGCCTCCGCAAGTGCCTGGGCCCTTTCTGTCTGAAATAACTCTGCTCCGAAGCGCGTCTGCCTGCCCCGGAGGGGCCTGTGCTCCGAGAGCTGCAGCTTGCTCGCCGGCTGCTGGCCAGACTTCAGCTGCAGGCCAGGTCATGGGTTGGCAGTTTCGAGGTACCAACATGACCGAAAGGCGAATTAATGATCTGGCCGTTCTTGAGTTGACTTTCATCATTATCTAGGCAGCAAGCTGCTTGGGAACACTTTTTTACATAATTTGCCTAAACCGTTACAGCCTGAACCTGGGGAGTTAGTATAAAAGAAATACATACGGCAGTGTTTGGGAAAGCCATAGCAGCACTGTAATAATAAATAGTAAGAAGTAACAAAGTGGTCAAGGAGCAGACCTGATGGTGGTATCAGCCCAAGGCTGGAGAGAGGGCAGTGAATTCCGAACACTTCATCCTTTTGTAGTTTCTGACTGCTACCTCGATTTGCAGGGTAGCACATTTTTACTCGCTGCCTGGGTGTTACGAAGAAAACTGTGCCAATATCCATGTGGCATTGCTGAATGTATGTGTGTGCATTCTTTACGGAATGCTTTCTATTTCTTCTTCAGTTTACAGGAATCCGTTAAGACTTTGAAGAGAGAAACTGTCAATATATTGATGGCAAAAATCTTGATTACTCTTAATACTTTTTTGCCGAAACAAGATGACGTGCTGAAAATAAACTGGTTTTTTTTTTTTATTCCATGGTAGCACTGTTTTGCTGGAGATAACTTGAACAATGCTTTTTTTCCTTAAGTGTTTATGCGTTGCCAATTAAGCCGATTACAGAAGGGACATGCAACAGACGAGTGGTTTCAACTCAGTTCCCATGTACCGTTGAAGGGTATTGAGCCAGGATCTTTGCGTGTTCGAGCACGGTATTCTATGGAGAAGATCATGCCAGAGGAGGAGTACAATGAGTTTAAAGAGGTACGAAGTTGTTTGATGTCCCTTGGTTTATCCGTCAAAACTCATTTTATTGGTTGTTTGAGATGGATCTCAATAACACTGGCTGACATTGTTAAATAATATAGTGACATCTGTCACTACCGGTGTATGATACCAGTTTTTACAAAGCTGCTACACGTCAGAAGAAGCTTCTGAAGATCTTAAAATTCTGTTTGTCTTTCAGCTTATACTCCAGAAAGAACTTCATGTAGTCTATGCCTTATCCCATGTTTGTGGACAGGATAGAACACTGTTGGCTGGCATTTTATTGAAGATTTTTCTTCATGAAAAGCTTGAGTCCTTGTTGTTACGAACACTAAACGACAGGGAGATAAGCATGGAAGGTACTGCACTGAATTACACTGAAGTTTACTGGAACACTGGGCCGGGGGGAGGGAAGGGCTCCAGCGCCTGCCTTTTTTTTTTTTTTTTTCCCTCCTCCTTTAGTTACAACATCTATCAAAGTATAAACACAGCACATTTTTCCTCTGCTTTTTGTTGTCTCCTTTTCTCAACTTTTCTCTTTGCTTTTTTTTTTTTTTCAGATGAAGCTACTACGTTGTTTCGTGCCACCACTTTAGCAAGTACACTTATGGAGCAGTATATGAAAGCCACAGCAACAAGTTTTGTTCACCACGCGCTGAAAGACTCTATATTAAAGATAATGGAGAGCAAGCAGTCCTGTGAGGTGATACCTTGAACTGTGTTTTTAAACATTCTGGTTTGCTGACAGAATTACCTACTGGTGGTTAGATTTTACGTTTGCATTAAATGTTGGCTTCAGAGACACTTACTAATCTCGCAGAACTAAAATTCACTTATATGAGAAATACAGGAACTGAATTCATTGAGATTGTTTTTTCCTAGATGTTGGTTTAAACAATACTCATAGTAGAACTTTTTAAGTTTTTTAATTAAAATTCCTTTAAATTGTGTGTTTGTTCTTTAGCAGTTGTAGACTGTTCTGCAGCAGTTACTGAGTGGCCTAAGTAACTTGTAGTAAGCTCAAGATACCGTAGAAGTCAGTGTCTGAACTTTAGTTTTTAAAGCTTCCTGATATTAAGTGATTGTTATTGATCCTGAAACTGATGTTTTTAAAATGACCCTCCTAACTTCTGTGTTTCACTTACTTAGTTGTGGAAGGGATGGGAGTCCTCAGAAATTTGGACTGAGAGAGACAAAAAGGTCATGCAGATGGATAGTGGTGAATATCTGAGCTGTAGGTGTATTAGAACTTAAAACCATTGCTTCTTCACGTTTCCTGACTAGCCATTGAAACAGACTTGTCAGTTCTGTAAGAGACTTGAACAGCAGCAGAATATTTACTTTGATGTAGTATTCCCTGTGTAATATTATGAAACTATATTTGTAGTTCCGGTTAGGAGAAGAAACTTAATCTTTTTCTCTTTTTGTTTTAGTTAAATCCCTCAAAGTTAGAAAAAAACGAAGATGTAAACACTAATTTGGCACATCTACTCAGTATACTTTCAGAATTGGTGGAGAAAATATTCATGGCTGCAGAGATACTGCCTCCGTAAGTTTGCACTTTTCTGTCCAGATACGTATTTGAAAATTCCTGTTTGCGTGAATTATATTGCACCTTATGAGCCAGTTCTTACTGGTTCATCTTCTGCTAATCGGTCATAAGACTAATGGCTTTAGGGTGGCTGTGTGCACAAAGAGGAATGTAAATAGGGGGGGAAAAAATAACGCTTTCAGGAACGAATAGTGCTTTTTGTAAAAGCCCCTGGCTAGCAGATGTGTTCTGCTTTGAAGGAGAAGCTACTAGACCCAAGAGATCAGGGAAAGAAGAATAATAAAAATAATCAATCTCATATTTCCACAAAAAGGTCAAAGACAGTAGTAGTTAGCAGACAATTACATATATTTAAGTTGATTACAAATTCTTTCCAGACCTCCTCTTCTGAGAAAGAGCTAGAATTATTAACAGCGTATTAAAAAGACGAGCAGGTAGCAGTAGAACGATACCGTGCTAGGATTGCTTCTGTCTGCTAGGGAAAAGGGTGGGGTTTTTTTAATTGCTAAAATTACTTGTGTTTATAGTTTAAATTTGATCCACCTAATAAAAAGTGGGTAGTACTAACGTTTTCTTTCACTGTGTCATTAGCTCTTAAAGTAAACAAACTCCACAATTTTGAGAGCAGAGTAGCACAGAAGTGTTTTCTTTTGTGTTAGTGCTGGCATGGTTAGCTTTAAACGCTGCACTTCGTTTAAGTACATGACACAGCTCTCAGTATTTTCTGAATTACACCACAATTTTCCCATTTTTTCAATGGGAGAGGACTATTGCTGTGGTTGCTTAACTTACAAACACCTAACCCTCATTTATGGAAAGAACAGTTGTTGTTTAGAGAAAAATCAGCTTTTTAGAGAAAAAATAAAAAAACCCCAAACATCAGAATTGTCTTTTTTAAAAAGAAACTTAAGGAACAGGAAACAGACAGTTATAAAACATATAATGTACATCTGAAAAATCACTGAATTGCATACAGATTTGTGTATTAATGAAGGTTTTTTCTTACCATTTATAAATGTACTTTTTTATAAGTCTAGAAATTGACTTTTTTATAAATCTATTAACATAAATTAATGTAAAGCTTATGTCTAAATTATAAACGTAGAATTGATAATAGTTCTGCTTCAAGTAGGAGGTTCCTCTAGATCCTTTCTGACCAGCTTTTTTGATTCTGTAAGTTCAAAGGAAGGAGTAACTAGCTACTATGTTTGCAGGACGTTGAGGTATATTTATGGGTGCCTACAGAAGTCTGTTCAAAACAAGTGGCCAGCTAATACCACCATGAGAACCAGAGTTGTTAGGTAAGTTACCTGCCACTTCATTCTGAAAACAATCTTTTCAACTCTTGTTAAAGACACACTTCAGTGTGCTTATCTATGCTGCTTTCAGTGACAAAACTGTATAGTACTTGGATAGGTTACAGCTGAGGCATGATATCCCAGTTAAGGATTATGAGCTTGCTAGATTCTTAATCATCTTCTTAGAGCCTTGACAGAGTAAGACGATATAGTATAGAGGTCAGTATGGCTTTATTTCTTAGTTCTGACTTCGAATTTACTTGGGTTTCATCAAGTTTTACGAACCAATTTAAAATAGCAATTTCCTTTTTCATGCTGTGAAAGAAAAACTTCTCTCAAAGCAGTAGTTAATGTTTGTGATACCTGTAGAGACCAGGGACCTCCTGAAGATCACATTCCTGTCATACGCGGCCTGGGACTCCTATGTAGTGTGTATTAATTGCTGGACAAATCTTACATGGTTTAAGTTCCGTGCCCTTTAAAATGCAGACCCAACATGGTAAGGAATCTGATACCTTCTAATAAAGACAACTGGGCTGTTGTTAGGTTTCACTGAGGTACTCTCTGCATTGGGATATATAGTTTTCTGCATCAGAGAAGGCTCCCGGGCGCTGGTGTTGGGCTGCTGGTTCTGATCACTCTGAATCAACACTCTAGGCTGGTTTCCAAAAACACGTAATTCTGTGCTGTCCTGGTTTTGTTTTGTTTCATTTCTCTGCTCCAGCCCAATGCTGAAACATTCCAGAGCTCCTCTAAAAATGTTGGGAGGAGGTTACTGAACCTGGCTCCTCTGAACTTGCAGCAGCCAGAGGAACTCCAATGCAATACATGAGTTCTTCCTCTTAACGCTGTCCACTGCCAGTGTAGGTCAAACAAAAATATTTGACAAAGATGTCTTGACACTGTTTTTCTAAATGCTGCTGGGGGTTTTAAGGGTATCAGAGCCACATCTTCCCTTTTTTACAGTGTCTGGCAGTTGTATGATTCGCCAAGGTTAATCTCCCACGGAGGGAGTCTTCCAGAGGATTTGTCTTTGGCTTGTGTTTATCATTGTGACACCAGAAGCCTCACGTCATCCAGGGTGCCATGCAGGGGAATTGCCTTCAAATGGAGGCTGCTTTTGTTGTGAGAGCCCCTCTAACTTTGAGGCGCTCACCTACTGGAAGATGCTGGATTGCTCGGCAGTGGATACCCTATCTCTTTGTCCAGAGAGAACCGCATGGCTTTCCTCAGCGGATACAGCTCGTGTTCAGGGTTTTCCAGAGGTCTCCACTGGATGCTACAAATATTGGATCCCTTGCTGTTGGGATGTTAGTCTTCACAAGTGGATACTAGTTGATTTCCTTCTAGAGTACAGAGTTTCACAGCCTTCAGTCATGATTATTATATTTTATTGCACTATTTTTGGTCCAAGAATTATTAAATAGTCAGAGGCAGATGGACAGGGTTTAGATGTCTGGGTATCTTCCCTACTTGTCCTGGTTTCGGCTGGGACAGAGTTGATTTTCCAGTTGATCTTCCCAGTAGCTAGCACAGAGCTGTGGTTTGGGTTTAGGATGAGGAGAATGTTGATAACTCACTGATGGTTCAGTTGTTGCTGCGCAGGGCTGACACCAGCCAAGGCCTTTTCAGCTTCCCCTGCTCTGCCAGGGGCACAAGGAGCTGGGAGGGGGCACGGCCAGGACAGCTGACCCCAACTGGCCCCAGGGCTATTCCAGACTATATGACGTCCTGCTCAGCACATATAGCTGGGGGGAGTTGGCCAGGGGGTTGCCAGCTGGGGTTAAAGCGTGACACTACTGTATTAGTCAGAAGGCGATGCCACATCTCTCTGGTCATAAAAACCCCCATGTAGATATTGACTCATTCTTAATTTAGGCAGGTTGACCAGGGTAAGAAGCGCCAGCTCTGTATTGGCAAGGTCTGTGCTAGATTCATACCTCATTGGCCTTCAATTTTGGGCACTTTAAAAGAGGAATTGGTATATATGCCATGACTTCAAAATTAATTACTTCCTTGTAGCTTTAACTTTGCACCATAGGAAATAATTCTAGCTTCGCACGTGGCTGCGAACTATTGTCTCAGCAGCCCATAATTCATGATTCTTGGAAAAGTAAGACAGTACTTCTGTCTATAACTGTCTATAACAGTATTAGGTGTCTTGGACGTATGGAAGGTGCACTAACCTCACTGCTCTGTGTGTCATTTTCAAGCAATATGGACGTTACCATCACTGTGTAGTTTGCAACAGGCAAGGTAGCGTGAGGTCCCCTTCCTTCTTTTATAAGTGGTCAGGCTTTGGTATTGCTGAGGTGAAAACCAGTCTGCTTGTAGTGTTCAAGCACTCAGAACAAAATTAAAGACTATTTCAATTGCTTTAGTTGGTCCATATGTCACTTCATTTCACAGCAATAGCTGGAATTAAGGTTAACCTGATGTGGATGTTTTTTACTTCTGCTGTTAATAGAAAGTTAGATTTTTCTCATGCTGCTGAAGGCTATTCTGGGTTTCTGTTGAATGAGTTCCTCAGTCAAAAGGGAGTACTTTTTTTCCCAGCTTTCTAGACAGCAGCAATTACTTCTAGGAGAAAAGTGGTAGATCCCATATTATTCTTCTATAGCCTAGAGCCATCAGGATATGGATCAGCTTAAGCTGACCTAAGGCTGTGTTGCTGCCGAAAGAGAGGTTCCCTTTGCCCACCTGCTTCTGTGCTCCTCCTTGCGGGTGGCTGTGGGATGGACGCCCTGTGGTAGCAGAAGATGGAAAACTTTTGGGAGGTCAGAGACCAGGGGCTCCTCCTTTGTGAAGCCGGCGTGGTCTGAGATTGCCTTCAGTATGACTTTACAATTAACTTCTTCCCACTTGGTTTCACCAGTTCACCTTAACTGGGAAATCAATATGCCTATTCTTTCAGCTTTTATGATAATTGAAGTCATAGCATGATACTCGTAATGTGTTAACGTATTCACAAGAGTGCAGGCTGGTTGGTTGGTGTCTGTCTCAAAAAGATTCCACACTAACTTGAATCCTGAAAGACTACACAATGTTACATTACTTCTCTGCCTTTATTGAACAAAATACAATTTTCTTCCTATTTCAGTGGCTTCGTTTTTCTTCGACTGATTTGTCCTGCTATCCTGAACCCAAGGATGTTTAATATCATCTCAGGTGACTATATGCTTCAGACTGGATTCACACTTTGTACATTAGTAGGCATGACATTACTCTAGCGTCTAATGTAGCAAAATATGAAGGTTTTTTGAATGCTATGTCCAGTCATGTTATCCATGTCTCTTGACCGACTCCTCCATAGGGCAGCCAACGTATGCTTTTCACCCTTAGAGGTTAGATTGTTGTTTTAAAGTCCAGAAAAACACGCGTTATGGTATTTAGTAATTCAGTTTTGAGTTAAAGTCTAGCAATGCAGAATGTAGTCTGGCAGTGTGAAAAATGGAAGTGCGTGATCTTCAGATGTCACCTTGAATGCAGTGCAGTGCTGAAGTTAATGGCTGAAATCCAATGGTATCTCTTAAATGAACAAGACTTGTAAAGTTGAAAGTGTTGTCTGCAGAGCTGGGAATACATCTGTGCACTTAGAAAATGATACTTGAGTAACTTGTTTGAACGTCCTGCTTTAGATAGCTTCCAGCCATTGGAGAAGTCTTGTCTTTGACTCACTACGTACAGTCACTCTCAAATACAGAATCTTAAAGATGAGAGAGGGAGCAGAGTGGGATTTAGACTGGGTGGGCTGTGCAGGCTCGAGGTGGTAGTCTTGGTTGACTTAAAAGGCCTTCTATGGGAGAGTTCCCATGGGCTTGCCTAAGTGCACGTTCTCACTGCGTAGTCTTACCCTACATCTGATGCTTTCTTGGTGCGTGCATCTATAGCCGTTAACTAGAACAGTGACGGGGAACGTTCCTGTCGGCAAGAGTGGGATGGCAGAGCCCGTGGCCCAGCGCTGGCCGGTATCGGGGAACATTCTCCGTGGTGGTGTCCATCAGGGACCACACCTGACACGCTGTTGCCCTGGGGCTTTCCTGCGGTGAAGCTTTCATGGTGAGGGCGTGGATTAGCCCATGGCAGTTGCCTTAAGCACCTGGAAACATTTGTGGGCATTTTTAACTTGCCTTCTGTAGGAGGAAAAAAGGAAAAGCGTAAACCACTGAAAATTCTATTACTAAAGTTAAAATATTGGGACATCCGAGTTGCTTAGTTTTAAAAGTTTGCATATGTTATACTTCATCTTTGTTTTCTGTGGTTTTTCTCTTGGCAAAGATCCTAGAGTGCATTTAGTTTGCACTAGCCATTGCTCTTCCTCCTCCCTCCCTAGCAGGTTCTTGATTTTTACCAATAAAATGCTGATTTCAAAATAGGAGGAAATCAGAAATCTGATGGGGTTTTTTTAGAGCTGTTTTAAAAAAAGAAAAAAAAAGGGATGAGGCAGTCCTTTTGGAGCAAAGCTTTCAAAATAACCTTTTTATCGTAATAGAAAACAAAGTGTTCTGGAGGCGGGGTGTGCAGGTACGGCTGGGTATCAGTAGCAATCCTATCACATCAACAACTGTGACTGAAAAAAAAAAAAAAATCTCTGTTTCAAAAATTAAATCCCTCGTTTCAAACACCTTTGAGCTTCTTAAAGTAATTAATTTCATCAGATCAGTTCTCCTAACCTGGAGAGTTCCCGATTCCAAGGCTGGTAGTGTTTTCCAGCATCGCTGTGTGTGTGGTCGCCAAGCACTAGGTAGGACGAACAACTGACATCAGTTGCATAGCTCCAGATATACAGGGGAAAATCAGAACTTCCTTTTCAGTGGATTTTGGAGGGGGAGAGGAAGAAAGAACAGCGAAGGATGCAGGTAGACAATGAGGAGCTTAGGGAATTCTTAGGAAGAATTATAAAATTTAGAGCTTACATAATTATGTCAATTTGGGGATGCTTCAAACCTGGTGTTCAACCCTGGTGTTCAGCCAGGCCATTGACCGTAACTGGAAGGAAAAAGAATTTTGTAAGATATTACTGGGTAATACCACTTGCTGGAAAGGGAAGTTTTAACTGACAAAGTGGTTAATGTAAAGTGTTAAGTGTAATGTTAAGTACAGCGAGTGACTATAATATGGAAATACAAGCCACGAGTGCATGTAGAGTTCACTCTGTTTTCCTGGTGGCAGTAACTTAAGAGTATAATTTGCATAACTTGTCAGAGCTCACTTATGTGGGTATACACAAATAAGGAAAAAGTAACTTGCCTTTTTTTTTTAATTCTAAAGGTAACTTTTTTTTTATTCTAACAGCAAATAATCCTCCTTTCAACAGAACCGTTTTTGTATTTGTGAAAATGGTTCTTAACTTCACCTCGTAGTACCACTTCATTTTGCATACTTGTTCTGTATGCAACTATTAAGAAAATCAGATGTTCATATTAATATATTTCTGTTGGCATTATTAAGCAACGTAAGTTTTGCTTCGACCAAGTGACATCTTCCAGATGCAGTTCTGTTGTAATATTAAGAATATTTAATTCCATGAAAAAATATGAATTGAAGAAAAGCTTTACTTTCATGTGACTGCAGTTGGTTCTAAATGGAACAGTCAGTAACTCTCTACCTCATATTCCTGCCAGATTCTCCTTCCCCCACTGCTGCAAGAACGCTGACGCTGGTCGCCAAGTCTGTGCAGAATTTAGCAAATCTGGTTGAATTCGGAGCTAAGGTGAATAAACTTTACATACAGAGAACAGCCTACCGCTATGCTTCCAGTACATTTCAATGTTTAATACGTGCAAAAGACGGGTTGCCCTTTTCTTGCACAAAGCCCAACACATCACCCCTTTGTCCTCGTCAGCCAGAAGGCCTTGTTGCTGCGCATTCCTCTGTCCTCATCATTTAGAGCTAAACAGGGCGTTGATGTGCAGAGTAGCATCAGGTCTGGTCAAACTGGGAAGAGGAGCCATAATCGTTTGAGAGGAAGTGATCTAGAAACTCAGGTTAATGACTTGGCACATCCCATGAGGGTTTTGAACCTGGTTGTAGGAACACCAGCGACGGTCTGTGAAATAACTGTTTAATGAATGACCGTACCAGTAGGTGTTAGTGTGATGCAACCACATATTGATGCTGTGAGAACACAGATAGAGTCATCAGGCATTTGTGCCAAAGACAGTGGCGGAAATACGTGGAGCATTCTTGTCTCTGTTTGCAACAGAAAAAGCAGAGAGCAGTCATAGAATCATAGCATCATAGAATGTTTTGGGTTGGAAGGGACCCCTAGAGGTCATCTAGTCCAACCCCCCTGCAGGGAGCAGGGACACCGCTAACTAGATCAGGCTGCTCAGAGCCCCGTCCAACCAGTCACGCTCCCGTATCTCCTGTGTTAGCGGGGAGAAGAGGGAGAGGAAAGGCAGGCAGCCATCCCACCACAACAGCAGTGTCCATGATGGTAATGCGGGCACGATTTCTTTTGGAATATCCATCTCAAAAAGACAACTGAGAATTGCTAGAGCGGGAATCTGTGATGGGAGGCAATCAGGAGGATAAATACTCTGCCTTAAATAGATGATGGGAGCTTTTTTTGCATTGCCATTGATTATTTCATGTCAGGGAGGGATGGTATCTTTCAGTAATATTGGCATGCAGCCTTGAAATGCATTTCACATACATGTTCTATCTATATATAGTAATTAACTTTCAGATTGAGGCTTACCGGGCCTAAATTCCTAGCTTGGTATAGCTTAGCCAGTTCTGAAACAAATTAAGAACTGCCAGCCTCTGGCTCATCCCCCTCCCCTGCTGTTACCCTTTTACGTTTACGTACTCCTCAAGATTGGTATTTTCTGTGGTAGAGCGCTTCAAAGCACCCTTTCTATTTGTACTTACCTTCATATTGCTAGACGTAATTAGTGTTGTAAATCAGGTGTACATATTGCACTAAAATACCCCAGCTTTCAGTAAAGTTTCTTTTATTAATACTAAGAGAATGCCAGCAATAACTGGTCTGCCTCCATTCTCAGGCCAAAACGTCATTGAAAAAATAAATCTGTTGACTTAGCAATGATGAGAGTGACTTCAGGCTGGTGCTATAAAGTTGCTTCTCTGACACATGTAACTTGGAATATAGGCATTAGTGAAAGAACACGAAAGAGGGCACTTACTCCTGGCCGTACCTTCGAAAGCAGAGCATTTGTTCATCACGGCTCGGTATCGAGAGACATTCATCTTAATGCAAATCCATGTGTAAGAAAATTCCTGAACTGGAGATGCTGAATCTTCTGAATGTAAGAAAATACCAAATTCTGGATTCTTTTGACTGGCTGCACAACAGACATCAGAAATTCACTTAAAAAACCAGAACCACTCCAGATGACAAGCTTGTTTTGCAGTGTTGTTTGTCTGACTGCGCTGTGTTCACTGCAGGTATGACAGTTATCTTGGCATTGATTTGTTCTAATGAATACTTTTAAAAATCACTAGGAGCCATATATGGAAGGGGTAAATCCATTCATCAAGAGCAACAAACATCGCATGATCATGTTCTTGGATGAACTCGGGGTGAGTGCTTAAAAAAAAATCTTTACTGGAAGTTAGATACCAACATTCTAAATGAAAAACCTTTATGCTTCTTATTAATGAGCTCAAAAGTACATCAGCTCCCACACAATTCTGACTGCTCTTAAGTTGTTCTTACGCATGTTTGGGAACTGCAGATTGCCAGCCTGTCATAAGGAATTAAAACCATCAAATGTCATCTTGGGCTTCATTCCTTTAGTGCCTCTGTAGGTGTGAGAAGCTCACATCGATTTCAATAGCTATGAGGATTAAAAATTTGGGCCAAAATTAAAAATCTTCAAAAATACGTTTTAAACCAAAATATTCTTACATGTCATATATTTGTCGTACAGTTTTGACCAGAGATTGAAATTATATTTTGCTTTAAAAAACAGTAGGTTGAGTTTCAGTCATGCATTGCCAAACATGTCACTCCGTGCATTCTAGATGCTGCAGTCTGGAAGTGAAGTGCAGTTCCTGCATTCTCTTAAGCTGCCGCTGTTTGCGTATGATAGCTCTAACTGGAGTTAGGACCACGTGCTATATACGTGTATTTTTAAACCAAGGATTAGCTTTAAAAAACAAGATGAAAAAAATGCGCCAATCTTCCTGAATTGGTCCCTAGAGGTGACCTAGAAGATCCCTCAGAATATTTTGATAAGGTACAAAAATGAGTGAGGCATTCAGGTGGGTTGCTGTACGACAGCTTTTTCTGTTTAAATTGCAACTTCTGCACAATGTATGTCAGTTTTCTTTAAATGATAGATAGCGCATCAGGTCTCTGAAAACTGTTGGCTTGCAAAGTAACTGTTGGATTAATCTGCAGTTTC
This sequence comes from Egretta garzetta, assembly GCF_000687185.1. Taxonomy (NCBI): domain Eukaryota; kingdom Metazoa; phylum Chordata; class Aves; order Pelecaniformes; family Ardeidae; genus Egretta; species Egretta garzetta. Next base: position 4,645,388 of record NW_009260066.1, read on the forward strand.
AATTACAATGCTACTGTTTTATGACCAGTGTAATGATACTTAGAAATTTTGCTGGATTTTTGTTGCTGCTGTTTTCTCGTTTAGCTAGATAAAAAAAGCACCTGGCGGATGGATTCCCCCTCATTTAGGGGCAGATTATGAGTCTCCGTGTGCAGCAGCCTTCTGGTCAGCTCCACGGTGGTGTAGCAATACCAGATCTTTTAGGAAGAACCCTTCTAGCAGGAGTAGACACTGCAGCATACTCATAAAGCGCTTGCAGAGAGGAGGAAATAAATATGTAATTTGTAGTAGAAAGATGGACCGGAGACTTAGCTGGGAAGACCAGGCACTGCAGTACTTGCTTGTGGTCGGCAGAGCTGCGGGGCTGTAACTGATCTTCCTGTGTGCCCGGGTCCTCAGCACCCTACATCTGCTCTTGTCTATTTTTGTTGTTGTTGTTGTTGAAGAACGTTCCTGAGCTTCCAGACACTACGGAGCACTCTAGAACTGACCTGTCCCGCGACCTGGCGGCCTTGCACGAGATATGTGTGGCACACTCGGATGAACTCCGGACGCTCAGTAACGAGCGAGGTGTAATGCAGGTGAGTGACAAGGAACAGGCAGGATGTCCTCAGTCACTCCTTCACCTCAGCATTCTCCTGTAGTGTTTCTGGCTCGCAGTATGACCGATAAACATTTAGAACACGTGCACTTCACCAGGAGGTTACTAGCGAGCTGTAAAGGTACGTACTTAGTCCCTAGTTTTGTTTCTTCATGCAACAAAACCAAAGCGGTTCTTTTTTTAAAGTAGCCAGAGGAAGTTTTAGTTTCTAGAGGAAGCCTAAACCCACAAAATTACTGTCTCCTGGGTCGTTAGTTCCAGGATCTCTTTTTTTTTTTTTTTTTTTTTTTTCAGTTGAGAACTAAATTTATTTTCATTAGCTTTCTATTGATACCTCCCATTTCTGCTTCCGAATTTGCCAGTAGGTTTGTGCACATGGCAGGCTCTCCTCGCACGCCCCGGCAGCGGGCTGGCAGTACGCTCTGGGCCTCCGTGCTAGACCACCGAGCAGCGCAGAGATCCGTGGGTGGAGAGGCACAGTTCGTAACGCTGTTCTAGACTTCCCCTTTGGAGCAGTGTCTCGCTGACTAGGGAGTCGGCTGTTTCAGCTGTTTTGGGTTTGGTGGGGTTTTGTTTTTTTTTTTTTTAGTAATGGTTTCAAAATACTTCAAACTCCCTAGCAGCAGGTCTGATAGGCTCATGCTGAAAACGCTCCTCAAGCAAGGCTGTTCTGTTCCCAGTTGCTAACGTGGGGGTTCTTACCGACTCTCTCTCTGCAGCATGTTCTTAAGAAGCTCTTGGCTATTACTGAACTGCTTCAACAAAAACAAAACCAGTATTCAGTGTCCAACAACACCAGGTAGCAGCCCTCTACCTGAATTCTGCATGGATCCAGCATGCCCAACATGGCGACTCACACCAGTATCACTTTCTTCTTGCTCTTGCCAAAAATAGCACACCCTGTCACATTCCCAGTGATGTGTGAACTATGCAAAAAGAAAAGAAAGATCCTGTTGGTGAACGATTGTACCAGCAGCCTTTTTTAAGCTATCTGTGCAGGACATTTGCACTTTTTTTCCACTTGGAAACAGTTTTCACAACCTCTGAGCCTTGGTGTACAGTTCACCTTCCGCAAAGAAAATGCTGTGACTGTGTCTTGAACTTTTGAAAATTATTTTCAGCACCTCTGATTGCCAAAGTTTTGCTGTCTCGTTGGAAAAAGAGTTATCAACTGACGTGGAAAGAAACGTGTCGTTTTGACAGCTACCTATAACTGGATAACATTTCTTACTGTAATTTCTGACTGGTTACAATAATTGCGACTTCTGACTGTTTCAACCACTTTAACTTGTATTTACAGTTTGCAGAATTTGATGTTATGGTAGGAACAATCTTTACTGTACACTTTTTTTATACCATGCTGTTTCTCTTGCTGGAATCATGTTGAAAGAGAATAATGCAGAATGGGTCTTGTCAGCTTTATTTTTTTTTGATGTGCCACTGATTCAGTCCGAGTAGTTCTTCCATCAAGAACTGTGTATCCAGATAAAAATCACAATGCTTTTGTAAAATGTTTACAACAGTAAATAATTTGAATTCAGTAAATTTATTGATCATTGTATCAGGCATGCATGCTTTCATTAAACCATTTTATAAAATATGTATTGGTTGGTCTTTTGTGTACTGTAAGTCTAGCATAAATATTATTTTTATAAGTGAAAGTTTTTAAAATAAACCAAGCTGCAGATCAACTCTTTATGGAAACTGGCTACCTTTGGCTGCTGTGGAAGTTTTTTACAGTGTCTGCACACGCGATGTACTTGGAAATGTTCACGTGGTGTCACTTATTTAGCCTGAACCCTCAGAATAGCACTGCCTTGTCCATAGGCCTCAGTTTGTTACAGATCCCTCACGGGGCGAGAAAGTAGGTGTTAAAACTGTTAAAAATCAGAAGCAAAACAGGCAGTGGAGTCGGAGGGTATTTCAGCATTGCCGTTTGTAACTTTTCTAGGCAGGGACCTAGTAAGGGACAAAAGGATGCAGAGACTGATGGACGAGACGGAGATAATCACATAAATTATCGTGTAACACCACCACGGCTGCTACACCCTTAGAAGACCTGCACGGTACCTCCCCTCCCTCAGAACTGCCTTCTCATGCGCTCTCACGCAGGTTGCCTAGACTGTTACCTCGGGGTCGTTGCTGTGATGGTAGTGCACGGGGTTTGCAGTTGGCTCCTGCTCTGCTGCCCTGGCCTCTCCTTTTTAGGTCGTCCCATAAAACCACTGCTGGACCTACTGCTGCCGAGGCTGTGTTAAACTGCACCTGAGGAAAAGGTAATGAACAATCTTCCTGTGCCCCGCTTCGTTCCCTCTCTGTACGCTGTTAGCTCACACCAGTCACAGTTGGTAGCATTTTTGGTGTGATGAACTGCTCTGCTTACAGCTGCCAACCAGTGCAGACCCAAAGTGCACGACTTAACACAGTTCCAGTTAAGTCACACTTCCTTCACTTGGTCACAAAGGTGCTGTGGAAATGGTGCCAGGCTTTCTGAAGTGAAATTGCCATAGCTGCTTTTCCTCCCTGACTACGCAGCCAGTGAACCCAGTGTAGAAGGATTTGTCAAGGCCAGAGTGGACAAAGTGGGGTATTTTGTGTTGGCTGGGTGTAGGTAGTAGAACTAACCCATAAAAACAGTGGAGAAGAGATTTGCCTGGCTCTTCACCTATTCCATGCAAAATGCAGTGATGAAACCAGGCAACTCCTGAGGTTCATGGAGGTATGTATATGGACTGTGTGCGTGCTTGTATTCTAAAACAGCACTTGAAAAGGAAACAGACTTTGCCCTAATTTGGAAGGCCTCTCACTCCTTAGGAAGATTTTTAAAATGCTCTCCTCAGTTCCCCCCAGGTAAGCTAGTCACAGGAAACTAATCCAAGATCACAGTTGCAGAGCAAGTCACAAAGGTGTGACTATTACTTTCCATACTTTCCAAAATTTGTTGCTGCAGCCTCTCAGTACATTTGAGGAGAGCTTCCCAAACGTACGAAGTGTTACCTGCACAGTTGTAGTTTTAGCTGCTTTGGTGATGAACTAAGGAGGGGAGCACATCCTGCCCTGACACACACACGGGTGTGTTACCAGCTCCCTCTCCTGCTTGCATTTACCAGTTCACAAAATGCCCAGGTTGAGGTACATGCAGGACTACAGCATGGCAGTAGCTAACGTTGCATCTAAGCCCTCCTGAACCAAAACTCGTCCCCGAGTGGTAAAATTCCTGCCCGCGAACATTTCTTACTAGCATTTGATCTTGAATGGATGAGGGTTTAACGGAACCACAACGAATTATTTCAGCAAAGTCACATGCTTTATTGCAAAGACGTTAACTGACAGAATAAATACCTCGTGACATGGAGTAAGGAACCTGTGGCAGGCAGGTTCACGCTTGACACCGAACAGTAGTTCCTGCAGCACTAGGATTCCACCTTCCTTCAAGGTTACACCGAGTCCACAAGATCATCATCAGTCCACTCTTCCTAATGGAAGGGGAAAAAAGCAACACCGTGAGCAATGTGTGAATTCGCTGTGTTTTACGGTGTCGTGGTTTAACCCGGCTGGCAACTCAGCACCACACAGCCACTCGCTCACTCCCCCCCCTCCCTCAGTGGGATGGGGGAGAGAATCGGAAAGAAAATAAAAGGTTAGAGCCGAGGGCTGAGATAAAGACAGTTTAATAAGAGAAAATAATAATAGTAATAATGAGAATGATAACAGAATATACAGAATATACAAAACGAATGAGGCACAATGCAATTGCTCATCACCCGCCGACCGATGCCCAGCCCATCCCGAGCCTCGAGCAGTCTCCCCGCAACCGACCAACCGAACTAACTAACACACCCACCCCCCCCCGAGCATGACGTTCTATGGTCTGGAATAGCCCTTTGGTCAGTTTGGGTCAGCTGTCCTAGCTGTGCTGTACTCCCAGCTTGTTATGCACCTGGCCGAGCAGGAGAAGCTCAAAAAGTCCTTGAGTAGTCTGAGCACTACTTGGCAACAGCTGAAAACATCAGTGTGTTATCAACATTCTTCTGGTACTAAATCCAAAACACAGCACTATGCTAGCTACTATGAAGAAAATTAGCTCTATCCCAGCCGAAACCAGGACATACGGCAAGGTGGGCCAGGCACTACCTGTGACAGCCTGTGTACCTACAGTCAGTAAATGCTGCTATATACGCCAGTCTAAGAGAATTTATGTAACGCAGATTAACTTTCCACACCTCTGAACTGTGCCTGCTATCAGTAGTAGACTTCAATACCAAGTTCACACTGGTTTTAAACACTGTGCTTGGCGGTCTGTCAAGTCCACGTTACTTGACAGACATACATTTCTGCCCCAACTTATCTTGCCCGCTCCCTTCTCCTCCTGAGGACCAGGTAGCAGCTGTCAGCCCAGGTTAACTTACAAGGCTGGCTCAAACTGGAAATAAGAATTCACGCAAGGTCTCGGCAGAAGTTACTTGATGTCTGTTAAGTTCCCTTTCAGCTGCTCATGACGTGCCTGACCTCAGGTCATGGCCAACCACGGCTGAACAACATGGAAGGGTACTTCCTTTCCTTGGGCTCCCCACCACCTGAACGCCTGCACAGGCTCGCTCCCGCTGCTAAAGGAGTTTCTTTAAACATGCCCCAATCTGTCATGAGACTCCAATTAAGTGTTGATTCCTGGGTTCATTTAAATTGTGTCTTGCCTGCCCTGCCCAAGCAGTACGACCCAGTGTGCTCCGTGTCTGGCACAGGGAAGAAAACAGGAGTAACACAGTCAAGTAAATGCATCAGAGGGAAGACTTCCTCCTCAGCTAACGATGGCTAATCCCAGGACACAGGACTGAAAGCCTCCTGGGACTAACTAAACCCCGTTTCTTGCTTCTGCAAGCATGCCCTGATGCTTATCAAGAACACCAAAAATAAAAAAACCCACACCAAAAAATACCCTACGCTCTTCATGACCAGATTTAGTACCTAACAGAAGTATTCCATGAACAGAAGACTAAAAAAATATTTTAACTAGTGGTGACTAAGCCCCTTTGACCTTAAAGCTAGTTATCCACACCTAGGCTTGAAGTCATGGAGGCCCACTCACTTTAGCAGCCCCGTTTCAGCACCTGTTTGAGGTTTAGCTCATGCTTCTTCATTACGGACAACTTTGTTGCGATCTCCACAAGAGCTCATATTGCAACCTTTTACTAGTGTCTTGTGCGTTTTCTGGCTTCATTACTTGGGCAGCTGAGTCACCTGCGCTCAACCAGTACCCTCCATGTTTCTTCTATCATTTCAAACTGATAAGCTCTCCATACCAGGTAAGGCCTTGCTGTTGGTATTACCAATCAATCAGCTACGAAATCAAGAAACAAAAATCTTACAAGTAGATTAGAACAGATTGAGCGCTTCTGTATTACAGCCTAATTACTTAGGGCTGTAGCTACTGTCAACATCAGCTAGCTCCAGGATTAGCACGGTCTCAAGGTCTGAGCAGTAGGCACATACTATAAGCTTTCCAGAAATGAAGCTCACTTTTTCCTTTATATCCTGGCTATCTCAGAGCTGCTCTTGCATGTGGTAATTACTCAGAAATGAAACTATACAAATACAAATCCTTGGAAGTTCATATACATCAGCTATTTAAAAAGCCTGAGTTTCAAGAGCTGTTACAACTGTGCGAGAGCTTATTGTGAAATGCTGTAGACTATGTGAATTTATCCAATTAGTCTAGTCCTTTGCAAAAAGAATTGTGAATATAAATGAATAAGAAACCCCCAAATAAAAACTAACTCAAACCATAGCAGCATAACTAAAATACGACCCCCTTAAAATTAAACTGGGGCAGGGAGGAAGAAGTGAGCCTCCAGAGTTTAGGAGGCGCTGTTCTCCAAGTCATTTTGTGAGAAAGTGAAAAGTTATGAAAGTGCTACTTTTATGGAGTTGCCAGTTTCAATACACTTTTTAAGACTGGCTTTGGAGTAAACGTGAGTCAACGTTTTTATAGCAATAAACTGATATCATAAGATATGCTTGAGGTTCCACATTTTGTCAGAACATACTTTCAATGATGATTTTCTTACAATCTTGTTCAAATGATTTTTTAAGATTCTAGTTTGACATTATAGCATCAACCTACTACGATGACTTATAATAGCAAGACTCCTTCAATTACAAAAAACCCACTCATCCTGCATTTTATGTTAAAGATTTTGACAGATGACCCTCTTCAACTGTTAGCAAGTTTTTCTGGATGCCATGCTTAAGGCTTCCTGGAGTCTCAGGATGTACGTCAGTGTCAAGAGAAGTCCAGTTAAAAGCATTCTTCACAAAGCTGTTCCTCTACCAGAATGGATTCTCTACCACTCCCAGTCAACGTTCCAAATGAAAGCTCTGAAAGGTGTTCAGATTACGTCTGAAGTGTTACCTTAATTCTGTTTTCATTTGCTGAGTACCCTCCTCAGTCTATCTCCACCTTATTTACACTTGGTCTTACAACCCGAGGTACCAGCTACACATCTGTCATTTATGCAAGCCTTGCCGGCAAATTGGCTGACGTAGAAATTTAGTCCAGCAGCTGACTTCTGCTTTGTGCAAGAAGCCAAAGAAAAAAAACAAAAACAGCTTGAGAAACACTGGCCAGCAGAAAAAACACCACATAAAACTTCCATGAAAAAATGCTGCTTGAGTGTATTTCAGCATATACTCAATTTATTTCATCCACGTTCTGAGGACTGAGTTTCTGCCTGTAGAGGTAGGATTTCTCCTCAAATGTTCAGTTCCTGGCCTTCCGAAACCTCCTTTCATCATAACATTCCAAATCTCAGTTTCACAGCTGTTTCCCCTCACCAGCACCATGGAGCTTCACATGCTGGAACTGTAAGCACTGAGCTTTATGTTGTTCTGTGCACCTTCTCCAGTTTGTCAGAAGACTTTCAAAGCACAGGGAACAGCAGCAAGGGTGGCCTGCATGTCCTTCCCCCCTCTCCACAAGAGACTGCGGTGTTTAGGAATGCTCCGAAACACAGGCTAGTACGAACTCTGGTGCATTTTTAAAAACAAAGTTGAAAAAGACTGAGCAACATGTAAAAGAACATTAACAGATGCAGAAGGCTGTCTCAGTAGCTGTGTCGCTTTTGTCTTGGCAGTGAAGAGTGAAAAACGAAGTACTTGTACAAGAGTTTTACTGACCTCATCCATTTTAGATTTCTTTGCGACGTATTCATCATCTTCATAACCTTTCCTCTTCTTCCTAAAACCCATCCAGAAAAAAAGTGAAATGTTTAGGTATGTTTAAGAGTCTCCTTATTTGGCCACAAGATTAGACTACGGACATATCTGTCAAGTAAAAAAACTACCAAAGCCTCAACTAATAGCACCTGGGTGTTCACAGAGGGTACTAAAGTGAAAAGAGCAGAGAAGAAAAATCAGGAAGTCCTTCTCCATCCACATAAGTCTTAAGAAAACATTAACACTACACAATTCTTGTTTCAATCATGTGATTCTAAAGCCCTCTATTCTCATTACATATGACATCAAGTGGCCAGACCACTGAAGCCACCCAGGATTCCAGTTCTGTGTTACAAACAATCAATACTACAGCTTGCAGCGCAAATCAGCACAAAAGAACGTATTCACATATTACCGAAAGCACTACCTTGAATCTTGGTTCTTGGCTTCCAGTAGGCACTCAACAGAGTGAGCATGTGAACAGACATCCCTGTGTGGACATTTAAATGCTTTCATCTTCAATCTCCCACACAGGCTGGAGAAAGTTTATGTTTCTATAGCAGTAAAAAAAGGCAGAAGTTTAACCCATCAAAGAGTAAGTATCTACTTACGGGTTTGTATTAAGTGAAAGCTCCGAGCTGTGACACTTCTCTAATTTCTGTTTTAGAGCAGCAACCTCTTCAGGCCTTGGCAGTTCATATTTCTTTATGAGATTTTTCATGCCTGCAGTGGCAACAACACAGCTCTCAGCAAATTAAGTAATTTCTGCTCTGCCTTGTGCATTACACAAGCTTATCAGTCAGTAGTACAGCTACTGTTACTGCTTATTCCTCATACTTAAGCTTGAGCCAACAGTTTACCCTCCCTTCCCTCATAGTAGCTGGAACACAGTGTACATTTTCAAGCAGCTTCTAATAGGAAAAAAAACCCAACCTATACAAAAAAAAAAAAAAAGGAACACAGAGGGGAAAAAAAAAAACAAGATCTAAGCGGTTTTGAAGTCCACACCCCTGTAAGGTTTTGAAAGCATCCTATCTAGTTTTTAAACAGCCTCAAAAGACACTACAAGTAAACATGCAACATACTGCAAACAGCAGAACAGCTTACCATGTAAAATCCTTATACTTGTCGAAGCAAGCGTTAGACACTCAAAATATTGACTTCTCCCAAACTCCTTGCCTATGAAACTTCCCACCCCACACAGCACTCAAACTTTAGAGAATCAAAGATTACATATATAAGACTTAGGTATCATCTTACATCCAAGAATTAATTCTAAATAACATCATTTCCCACACTAGAAAACCTAAACATCTTTGGAAATATCCCTATAGCTGCAGGACAGAAGTGAAGTGTAAATCCTGACATATCACTTAACCTTAATCATCTAGCTTAGAAAAGGCACCCTCTGGCGGTACAGCAGTTATATGCAGGCTTTTGCCCGAAGTTGCAATTTTTAAGACACAATGACTGAAGAGTCATTTCATCCTGACTTACAGAAACCATTATCTAGTTCACAAAATAGATTTCTCACTTTTGAGTCAGTTGCTAGCACTTAATTGACTACAGAACTTATGTTCTGAGATGCATCAGGCCCTTTGCCTTTTAATTTCATCTGTTCGCATCGCAGGAAATTGAGTCTCAGTGTCCTCTCCTCTTGCATCCACATGCTAGTGGTAGTTCACTCTACTGCCCGTGTTTTACTTAACCTTATGCATGCCCCAAGGCGAAGAAAACCACTCAAAGCACACCTTTATGCTTAAAGGTTTTATTGTTTGGAAAAAGCTGGTTTTCTTCCTTTAGAAATAGTTTATCATATTTTCCAATGTTTACTTACATTTCATGCCATCTAGGAGCTTGGCTAAGGATGTTCTGTTTTCTTTCAGCATGAGACTTTCTGATAAATAGCTGCAAAGAGACATGGAAGAATGAGTTGTTAAAAATAAGCGTCGTCGTTATTTGTGGCAGCTACCATTAGTTAATGAAATATGTATTATTTATTATTTAAATCTGCTAGAGCTTTATGGTTAGATTTAGTAAGAACACTTTGGTTACATAAATGCTATGAAGTGATAAAAAAAAAAAGCAAATCTGTCACATGCAACATCCTTCTGCTGTAAGAATACAAAGTACAACAATAACAAAATTATTCCCAGGCCATGTAAAGAACCAAAGTTCCAACATTGCAGAATTAAACGTTTGTAAGTAAGCTGCACTGAGTTAAGTCAACTTAGGTTTACGATTCCACAAAGTGTCATACTAATGTCACACCATTGCACAGTATGACTGCTGGAAAAGCAAATACTACAGAAGAGTAGTCTTCAGACAGACCAACAGACAGCAAAGCTTGCAAGATGGGACTGCTTCTTTTGACAGCTGAAAGCAAATCCTAAATGCCATCTTGTAAGAGTCTGTGGGTCCTTTCCTCTTCCCTCAGAGATTCAAACTCCGTTCTACTAAGAACATTAATACATACACACACCAGCTGGGTAAACCCCCCCCAATCCTCACCAAGGTCCAGAACAAACAAGTAGTTCTATCCCTTCCCAGGAGGTGCGCTTGGGGGATGAATTACAAAAATCCAAAGACCCCGAAGTATAACCACCCGTTCAGTTGGTGTTAACTTCAAACTTACTTCACAGACACACACAACTGCACCAGCCACCATGAAGATGGTAATTACTGCAAACTGACAGCTACCCTGCTGCTGTGGAGCTCAAATTTAAGAGTATTGTTTAACCCTGTGCTGATACCAGACCTGACAATTTATTTGGAGCCACCTATTAGCCACCTGTTTTTTCCTCAAGCTCTAACTTTTTCAAGACTGACCTATACACTGACATCATGGGAGCAACAGGTTTTCACACCTTCTGTGTTCCATCCCGTCTCTACAGGCGCACCTACTCACAGGTCCACAAGACCCAAGCTGCAGCATTAGCTTCTCTCATGTCCAGCAGCTCAAGCTCATGTAAAACAATAAATTACAAAGCTATAGCAGCTGTGTGGTGCAGGCAGGTGACGAAGACTTGAATTCTTCATGAATACATAAAGATGAAGCTCACATAGCTCAATCCACACACTGATTACAAATTGTTCTAGGTTTTTTTCTAAGCATGCTTTTCTGAATTTTGGCACAAGCAGTACAGAATATAAATCCAGCAATGAGATCCACAAGTTTCAAGTTACGGTAAGGACCTGAATGTTTTTACGCTATTCTGAGAGGACAGTGAACCCTGTGGAGGACACTCCCACACTGCCTTGTTCCTTTAGAACATGAGAGATCTGAGATTCTCTTAGAGCAGGTGGAAGGAAAGCTTCTTTAAAAGGAAAAAAAAAAATAAAAAATATTCTTCACCGAAAGGGTTGTCAGGCTCTGGAATGGGCTGCCCAGGGCGGTGGTAGAGTCCTCATCCCTGGAGGTATTTAGAAGAAGGATAGATGAGGCGCTTAGGGACAGGGTTTAGTGGTGGGATGGCAGGGTTAGGTTAAAGGTTGGACTCGATGATCTTAAAGGTCTTTTCCAGCCAAAGTTATTCTATGATTCTAACTGTTGGCATTTAGCATCCGCGCTTGTGCCTGCAGGCGTTACACTCTAAATGCAAAATGCTCACACGGAGTGTCATGCGATTAAAACACTCCAGATACAGCTACTTACAGCAGCTACCTCAGCTGTTTTTCTGAAGAACAGGGCATGTTTTCTCCTTAAAAAGAACCAAACCAAGCAAACCATGCATTTCACCAATGATACCGAAGTGTTTGATAATGCCTTTGCAAACACCCGTGGCTAGACTGCAGAAAGGGAAGAAGGGACTGATTTAAAACAGCACCTTAGCGTTTGTCCATTTCCACGGAAACCCAACAGCTATACCAGCCAAACACAGCACTTGGTTTCCGCACGCCTAGTAGCTGTCAGTTGAGTGTAATTTCCTCTGACTCTGCAACCTTGGATACCTTGAAAAATCTTACTTTTTTTTTTTTCTTTAAGTGATTCTTTAGGTGATTCATACTCCTCAGTTTCTACTGAATTTCCACTTTCTTTAATCTTCAAGACAAGTCTGAAAATCCTATGCTGTTCTAATTAGGGCAAAGTCATCAGTTTGAAATTTTTTTTTCCTTCTTCCAAAGGAATATAAAAACCAGACACCAACTAATTGCATTTATCACCTACCTTCTCAAAAGGGAAAAAAAAAAAGTAATAAAAAAAAAACCAAAAAAAAAACCAAACCAGTACTGCTTCAGTTTTGAAACATACTTAAAGAACATCCCAGAGTGTTACCAACTGGTAAATGCGCACTTTTACTCGCTAAGAATGTCTAGAACAAAACAATTCTATACAAGAAGCAAATATATCTGTTTAAATCGTACCTATAACGAAAAGGAAAAGCCTACCTTTCCATATTAATTCCTGCTCTTGAACCACTAGATAGTATGGCAGTGAGAGCTATCTGCGAGGGAGTAAAGAGCAGATACGCATCTGTCAGAGCCACTCGATTGAGGAAGTCGTCGGCTGTTTTCCTCAAAACTTCAGGATTCTCCAGCACCGGATAGCGAGTCTAAAAAGTAATAATTTAGGAAAGTAAGTAGCTGTTCCTTGTCTTCAGCTCCATGAGCTCAGAACACACAATTCAACAATATTTTGTGAGGCTAAAAAGCAGCAGGCCATCTTCTTAATCCAAAAAATAATCCAAAGTGCTTAATGACCACAACTAAACCGGCTTCCTTTCAGGTATTTCCCTATCACGTTAGAAACTACATCTTTTGAGACCACAGGCACGAAAGGAAATTAAGTTTTCTAACACAACCCACAACAGATTTTTATTACGTTCATATACGGAGCATGTAGCATATAAACCAATACTACCTTCAAATCGATTAGAAATCCCTCAAATGGCCTGTAGGGATTGTGGACGATAAGATGGAAGTTCAGTTGCTGAATAAGCAGTAGTTCATATTCCAGTATCTGTTCGAGAGCTTTTTCCTGTCCAAGAGGGCTTTCTCGAAGGTTACCCACAAACTGTGCACTGGACACATTAAATTCGTCTACTTTACAGGCCAAAAACGCACATGTTAGCCTTGAGGAGGGAAACAAAGCAAACGATTGGCATACGGAGCATCCATCTTTTTATCAAGAGTTCAGTTCAGAAAATTTGTATCTTCAAAACACCATGTTCTGAACACAGCCAACTTTTCCAAACGGAAACTGAAAGTGACCATACTTTGTCTTTACTTGCATTTAAGCTCTCAGATCTCCTTTCTCATTTTTTCAGGTCTTTATAGAGATATAAAGATTATACCTCCAATGTTCCACTTGACAGAATAACTCAAGGCGCATTGATAACTCACATTATTATCCGAGGATGATACTCCATCACTGAGTTATTGAGGTAAAAGCGTTTAAAATACATGCAAGCTGTTCCCTAAATGAAAAAGAAAAAAAACAAAACAGGGAGGGAAAAGTAAGTACAGAAGCAAAAACAGATTAAGAAAAGAGAAAAACAAAATAAAAAATTACATCACAAAACAGAACAGGCAAGTTTGAATATATACTAAAGACATGTAAGATACACTGAAGTACTAAGACACACCCAAACGCCATGTCATTAAGTATTTCAAAGTCAAATACATTTATGCCTGCAAAAGCCCTATACAATGGCAGCTTGGTTAGCTTTTCCTCCATTTTTAGACATATTTAAGACAATAATGCTCAAAAAGCCTATATACCCATCACGAGAAAAATCTGGTATTTAAATGAAATGTAAAGAGCAAAGACTGAAAAAATTATCCTGAAAGTTGTGAGTAATCCCAGCCAAACCATCTGACTTTTTAGATCAGCAAATTTCCCAACGTGTTTAACATTTCTGCTTCTTTGTGTGTCCAGAAGTGCTTCAGTCTGTCAATACCAAACTTCCAAGCTGATCTGAATGCCATCAGCATGAAACTAGGCGTTTTCCAGAACCATTACGTGGCGAGTCTGACCCAGCACGCACACTCCACAGGGCCCACTTCTGAAATACAACGTCTGGCTCCACGGAGCACGTAATGGCACCCTACTGCTAGGTTTGAAATGCATCTTCAGACACGACAACTCTTCATCTTCATTACTTGCTACATCTACCAGAAAGAGGGAGAACTGATGGGGGATAACACTGGTTATACATCTTAGAGGCTGGGCGACGAAAGAAGCACGATTTCACTCCCTGCTTCAGCTGTACGCCCTCAATCTCTCTCTCTTCGAAAAAGCACTCTTCTGCTTTCAAGTCAAGTCAGTTCAAAGATTTGTTTTTGGGTTTTTGTCCTTTGGAAGTACTGTATTGCTAGTGCAGGTGTTTGAACCAGCTCGCTCTGTGGCCAGACAAGTACCAACACTTGAGAAACAACTGGAGCAGGCAGCCCAACTCTGGGACCACCTCCTTTTGCTACACTGAGGTCACTTTGTTGTATCATCAATCCACGCATCGTCAGGCTCGTTCCTACTCTTTGCTTACGGGAGACGAAAGAAAACGGTTAGAAGTCGCCCACACAAGTGCAACTGCCATGCGAATGGGATGAAATTGAGGGATAACTGGTTTTGAAACTGCTGCACTGCCCGGAGAACAGAAGGAGCGGCCCGACACACGGACAGCAGCGCTGGAGGGCAAAGAACCGCGAAAGGCACCTGCGCCCTGGAGAAGAAGCGAAAGGGGGGGACGCGGAGGGGGCAAAGCCCGCCAAAAAAAAAGCGGCCACTGCTGCCACTTACCACCACGGATCTCGGCATGGCAGGGTTTGAAACAGGGCAGAACACCC
>NW_009260066.1:4661172-4664441 GCF_000687185.1 Egretta garzetta
AAGAAGGATGTTGCGTTGCTGGAACATGTCCAGAGGAGAGCAACCAAGCTGGTGAGGGGTCTGGAGCACAAGTCATACGAGGAACGGCTGAGGGAACTGGGGTTGTTTAGTCTGGAGAAGAGGAGGCTGAGGGGGGACCTGATCGCCCTCTACAACTGCCTGAGAGGAGGGGGGAGCCGGGGGGGTGTCGGCCTCTTCTCCCTGGTAACAGATGATGGGACAAGGGGGAATGGTTTGAAGTTGCGCCAGGGCGGGGTTAGGTTGGACATTAGGAAAAACTTCTTCACCGAAAGGGCTGTCAGGCTCTGGAAGGGGCTGCCCAGGGAGGTGGTGGAGTCCCCACCCCTGGAGGGATTTAAAAGAAGGAGAGATGAGGTGCTTAGGGACAGGGTTTAGTGGTGGGATGGCAGGGCTAGGGGAACAACCGGTTGGGCTCGATGATCTTAAAGGGCTTTTCCAACCAAAGTGATTCTGTGATTCTGTGATCCTAAGGGGAGCGGCGGGAAAGGCACTGGTGGCCGCGAGGGGCGAGGAGCAGCTCAACAGGTCCAAGCAGATGGGTCTCCTTGGTGAAGGGATGCAAAAAGATTAATAAAAGGATCTTTGTGAAGCCAACTGTAGATCCATCTTAAATTGCTAGCATTGGTGGTTTAGGTTAACTTACTAATCATATGGAGTAAACTATAGATAAGAAGCTAACACTGTAGGGAATGTAGGAGAGGAGAGATGAGTAGCAAATGGCCCATCTTTGTTACAGGCCTTGGAAGGCATAGAATCATAGAATGTTTTGGGTTGGAAGGGACCCCTAGAGGTCACCCAGCCCAACCCCCCTGCAGGGGGACACACACCTTTAACCAGATCAGGTTGCTCAGAGCCCCGTCCAACCTGGTCTTGAATGCTTCCAGGGATGGGGCCTCCACCCCCTCTCTGGGCAACCTGTTCCAGTGTTTCACCATCCTCATTGTAAAGAGTTTCTTCCTTATATCTCGTCTAAACCTACCCTGGTTTAGTTTAAAACCATCACCCCTTGTCCTGTCACAGCTGGCCCCACAGCCCTCGGGTCATTTTTGTGGCCCTCCTCTGGACCCGCTCCAACAGTTCCATGTCCTTCTTGCGCTGAGGGCTCCAGAGCTGGACGCAGTACTCCAGGTGAGGTCTCACCAGAGCAGAGTAGAGGGGCAGCCAGAGCAGAGCAGAGGGGCAGGCATGTAGGAGAACAAAGTGTCTATGGAAGGCCTGTAGGAGAACAACATGTCTATGGAAGGCCTGTAGGAGAACAAAGTGTCTATGGAAGGCATGTAGGAGAACAAAGTGTCTATGGAAGGCCTGTAGGAGAACAAAGCGCCCAGCACTTTGTTGATATGAGGGTAGCCAAGGATGGTGACATGTGGGAAACAGACTCCACAATCTGTAAGATTGTACAGTAGGTATGTTTATTCAGTGCTGGGCTGCACAAATAAAAGATGCAAAGCACCTGGCTAGATAGTTATTCCTTGGTGGGTAGCTATCCCTTGGAAAAGCTGAGTGTGAACCAGCGTCAGGCTGCTGCAAAGGGGTGTGTCATTACTAATATTTCTTTTTGGCTCTGCCTAGCACAGATAAGGCTGGACCTGTTCCCCATTTGGGGCACTTCCAATACAAAAAAGTATGGTCCACTTTAAGGGTCTAAACCAAGAAAAGCTGAAAATTCTGATGGTCCTGTAAAGATGGGAGTTGTCTGAAGTAAACAGAAAAGAAGTCTGAGGAGGAAAACTTGTCATAGGCTGCATGGCTTTGAAGGACATGACATTGGGCTGAAACAGAAGAAAGGAGAACACAGTTTAGGTGTTAGAGAAACATAGGATTGCTGCAGAAGAGATGCTCCCTCACAAGGTGTCTTGTCAGAAACGCCACAGATAAGAGGTGATTTTGACTTGGCCAGTGGGGTGCATGATGAACTCTTAAAATTTTCTTCAGTCCTATGGTTCTTTGGCCATACTGCTTGCCATGTAACTGAGATCGTCTGCTAGCATCTTGTGTGTGCAGTAGAAAGGAAAATTTCTGCTAAGATTAGAGTTTAAGAATATTTTTCTTTTTACATGAGAGCCTGTGGTGTATGAATGCAACATTCTTGATTTTTTGGTAGTAGTTTTTGCAAGTTATGAAATGAGAGTTTACGTGATCGGAATATATGATGCATTTCATGTATAGGTGTAGCCTACTTTCCTCTTGATGGTGACAATCACAGTCATTTAAGTCTGTGTAATAAATCGGTCTTTGAGTTTGCTGGGGTGCTTAATGAAGAACCAAAATACATAGTCAAATGTAACTAAACCTTGGGTTATGTCAGATCATAACTGAAGGTTCGTGATTTCCTCCTATGATCTCCCCCAAATTCTGAACTAGTCTCAAAATTATGTGTCTGGAAACATCATCAACGTATGCCTTACACAGGAATTTAAAAGTGAACATGTTTAAAATGTTTTATGAGTATGCCAAAGACAAAGGTTCGATCTAGAAAAAGTTCTGCTATATTCTGGGCATGAGAGAATATCCTCTTTCAAAGTTTACCCATGGAAAATTTAAAACATGGTATTTTTTCCTGTGGATAAGCAAGCTGAACTTGAGTATAATATTCCTTTAAAATGTTAAGGGAGATGTTGATAGTATCCATGGGCTGGACTTGCATGCCCGTGGTCTTCTGGTTCAAAACATCTTATAGAACATGGGCTGACAGATTCTTCCAGTAACAGGAGATAGTCATACATTAAGCATGTAATGTATAGTTGCTTATTTATAGGAAGAAAAGTGTCACCTACATGAAAATTTTCCCCAATAAAATCAGGTGTCAGGCCAAGAAAGGCAGCTTGCTTCTGTTCGTTAAAAAACAATACCAGATCTGGCAGGATAAAAATGTTGTGCCTAAAGAGCCTCATTTATCAGAATACTGCATCAGTAAGTTCTGGACAGGAGTTACCACTTCTGGCAGGATAAAAATTTTGTGCCTAAAGAGCCTCATTTATCAGAATACTGTGGTTACATTTCAAACTCTGTGGGCTGTGGACTCACTGGAAAGTAACTTGAAAGTGATCATAGAAAGGATTCTTGGGGGAAAAATATTACAGGTATCATACTGAAGCCACCCTCAAAACTGTAGGGAACATGACCCATTCTTTATATGAGACAGCTTAATTGGTAGAGCAAGTTGTGCTTCATCTCAATTATAGTTCAGAATCAGTCCTCATTTTCACTTACAAAAAAAAAAAGGTCATGTTGCTGTATCAAAGCCT
>NW_009260066.1:4664470-4667588 GCF_000687185.1 Egretta garzetta
TTTTTTTGTGGAGCTATTTACAATGGCATGGCAGTCTCAACACCACTAGTGTAAACCACTGCGGCGTTCCTGCAAAGCGGTAAAAGGAAAATGATGATGATGGAGAACTCGCACAGCTGAAGATCTTTTTATTCTCACAGTAAAGTGTTTCTCTCTTCTCTGAAGAAGAACAAACCATATCATTAGCAAACTTCCATCATTTTTTAATCTGCTGATAGATGTATTATTTTCAATGAATTAAATATAAAACCCTATTGAAGTTATTCTTCCTCTGTACTACTTTTAAAGTAATTAATACTTCTGGGAGAGGAACAGTGTCATCAAATCCAACAAGAAAAGATTTGGAGATCAGTTTATGCTTGGAGAAGCCCCTCTGAACCCGTTATTCCTCCAGTGCTTTTGGATGTTATTGTCAAGATTCATCTTTCTGAAATATTTTTCAGATTATTATGTACTATCTTTCAATTAAACCAGCTGTAAATTGTTGAATCTGCTAGAAATTATAAGCACAGAGCAAATACAGGTTTCCAAGGTATCCCTCTGAAACTTCCCTTTCTTTTAAGAAAAAAAAAAAACATTGCTATTCTGGGGTGTGCCCAGGGATATATTTCAAAGTTTATTTTTCCTCCCATCACACAGGAAATTCAATAATTAAAGCAGAGAAATGACAACCAACCAATCTTCCTTTTCTCCTATCTTCCTGATTTAAATCTGTAAATTCAAGGTGGTGACAAACATGTGACCAAGGCTGCAATATGTGAACCTTTCTGTTAGCTACACAAACTAGTCAAGCTGGAGTAGTTCAGTTACTTAGGTGTTTTCTAAGTGACCAAAGTGTAGAAGGATTAGATAGACAAAAGGAGGCAAACAGAGAGGCAGGAACCCTAACCAGTCCATCCTAATTCTTTTTTAAATGCCACTCAGCTGTTGCACATACGTAAAATAGGATTGGAAAGCAGAACAGGATCGGTGCTTGAGGTATCAGGGGTGACAGTAAAATTATGCCAGAAAAATCCTTAGTGCATTCTGGGAACATCTTCTTTGTCCACATCTGTCATTTACTGTTCACAACGTCCCATTAGGAACAGCTATTTTATTAGCCGAAGTTACAGTTCGTGTGCAGCACATACTGAAAGCACCCAGTGACAAAATGTTGAAATGTAGCCTGGCAGGCATCTTCCTGTGCTGCTGCAGAGGTTAGAGAAATAAGACTTCTGTAATATGGATCCTATGGAATATCATCATGGAGAGTACCTAAAATCTTTGACTAATTGACTTCTACTACCCATGTGTATCCATGCAGCAATTCTGATTCTTAGAGAATACTCATATTCCTTATAACAAAGCTGGAAGTTTTGGGTACTACTTCAATAATGAGAGAGTAGATAAATTTAATTATAAAGATTTTTTTTTTTTTTGCCCATTTTGTAAAACCTTTTTCAGAATACCTCTGAAAAAACTATGGTTCCGTTGCAGCCTTGAGCCATATCCTGGGAGCTTTATAGTTCACATAATCACAGAGTCACAGAATCACAGAATGGCAAGGGTTGGAAGGGCCCTCTGGAGCTCACCCAGTCCAACACCCCTGCTCAAGCAGGCTCACCCAGAGTAGGGTGCACAGGACATCATCCGGGCGGGGGTTGAATATCTCCAGAGAAAGAGACTCCACAGCCCCCCTGGGCAGCCTGGGCCAGCACTCTGTCACCCTCAAAGTCAAGAATTTCTTCCTCATGTTCAACTGGAACCTCTTCTGCTTCAGTTTGTGCCCATTGCCCCTTGTCCTGGCGCTGGGCAACACTGAGAAGAGTCTGACTCCATCCTTGTGACATCCACTGTTAAGATATTTGTACATGTTGATGAGATCCCTTCTCAGTCTTCTCTTCTTCAGGCTGAACAAGCTCACCTCCCTCAGCCTTTCCTCGTAGGGGAGATGCTCCAGTCCCCTCATCATCTTTGTTGCCCTCCTCTGGACTCTCTCTAGGAGTTCCTCGTCTTTCTTGAACCGAGGAGCCCAGAACTGGACACAGTACTCCAGGTGGGGTCTCACCAGGGCAGAGTAGAGGGGGAGGAGAACCTCCCTCGACTTGCTGGCCATGCTCCTCTTAATGCACCCCAGGATGCCATTGGCCTTCTTGGCAACAAGGGCACGCTGCTGGCTCATGGTCAGCTTGTCGTCCACCAGGACTCCCAGGTCCCTCTCAGCAAAACTGCTTTCCAGCAGGTCAGCCCCCAGCTGCCATTGGTAAAGCTCATTCTTAAGCTTTTCCATCTTAAACCTGGTAGATGGTTTGGACCTAGTATTCCAAATAGAAGACAGTCCTAGAATATATTGTCCTAGGCGTCATTAACCTACTTTTTCATCTATTTTTATTCATGGCTATGTTAAGGGCATTGGATTTTGTACCAGCATAGTTCATTAGCTTAAGCAGATCTTCCCCCTCACCCTTAGCCCACAGTTTGTCAGGCTTAGCATTTTTAGTGTCCTATAAGACAGACTTTCTATTTCTCAGGTCATGCAAATATACTTTCTCTTCACTGAGTCCAGTTTGAATTTCCTTTGATCAGAATTGTATGTCCTTCTAAACATCTTATCATTGCTCTGAGCAATGGCATTAACGTTTCCTCCTTGTCTGTGCTAGAAAAACTGTTCCTGATATGTATTCAGATTATTTGCTTTTTGTTTGGTTTGTTTTGTTTTTTCATGGCTTCATTAGATCACAGTCATCCTATGACCATCAAAGGCCTCAAGTGTTGTTTTTGGACTTTGCTTTTGCCTCTTGTCATTTTCAATGTGGACTCAAAATTCCTAGCACAAATTCTGGTTAACAGCTAAACACATGACTTTGTATTGCAGGCTATTAAATATCGTCCTTTCTCTCTTATTCTGTCCCCCAGGGTCACCTGGTTATTCCTATATGAAATTTGGACCCTCTTCAACCTCAAGGATGCAACAACACCCAGCTTAGCTGCTAGGTTAAGAAGCTTTGTTTTCTCAAACATACCATGTTCTCCAAGAGATGTTAAAGATCATGGAAGGTGGAATCCTGTTCTACACTGTCTTTTTAAAAATCCTCTCCAATTCCCTTCAATGCCTGTGGGAGGATGTTAAGTCGTTGTG
>NW_009260066.1:4667617-4683050 GCF_000687185.1 Egretta garzetta
TTAGCAAGTGTGCTTGGATTTTTTTGTGACAAGGTCACTAATGGAAATACTAGAAAATATTGGTCCTAAGGAAGTCCACTAATAACTTCCTTTCTTTTGTTACTAATCTATTGTTCATAAACTATCTTGTTATTAATCCTCATCTTTTGCATTTTAAGCTCCCATTTGATGTCATATAAAATTCTTTACTGAGAAAGAGATGCTTCACTGGGATCCATACTGCAATGAGATCCACTGCAATTCCTTTGTCTGGGTGATTGGTTATTAAGGAACAAGGTTAGTTCACCATAATATATATTAGATAATCTCATGTTGTTTTTTATCCTATATCCCACTAGTGAAATAAAGGTGTGTGTAACAGATAAGGAGCAAAACCCGATGTAAACCTCTAAAAACAAACCAATGATAGCATTCCTTTAGATAGACTAAGTGCAGAAATGTTAAAATGGAATTCTGCCCTGATTGTATGTACAAATATTTTTGGGTAAAGGTCCTTTGGTGAGGGGAGGTATGGAAAAGTAGAAATTGTTATTCTTTAATGTTCCTACAAAGTGGCACCAAATAAAAACTAGTCTGAGAAGAACGATTAAGTATAATAATATAGATATTCCATGGTATTTTTCTAGCTTACACAAATGGATCTACATTTTTTTAATAGGTGGTCAGTGACTGCAAAATCTCTGCCAGCTCAAAACTCCTGACGAAGGCAACAGGAAGCATTACAATTTTTACAACTGAGTTTGATCAGTTTCTGGCTGATATATTTTTCTTGAGGTTTTACATGAGTGACATTCTACAGTATTTTCTTAGCTGCCAGAGCTAAATGAGACTTGGCATCTCGTGGCAGAAAGCTTAACAATAAACCATTATTAATAGATATACATTTTCTTAATGTATATGACAACAGGGATAATGAGTAACCTCGTATTTCCTACATTTTTGTTTTGCCTGTTTGTCAGAGCTGATTTTGAATTGTTGCTTGAAATTTGGGCCAAGCAACTAAAAATGTGTATTATATTGTAGGTCATGTATTACTATTCTGTAGTAATATGCGTTTCAGAAGAGCAATGCTGCTGTACAAGATGCGCTGAACTATGATAATTCAAGTGTGGTGAACTGTAGAAGCAATGAGAGACGGTGAGGTATCCAGTGTTGCTCTGAACTGTGCTTAGTAACTTATTAATCATTTTTAATAAAGGCCATAGTTGCACTTGATGCTGGGCACACGGATTCAAGGCAGTCCCTGCCCAAAAGAGCTCTCATCCTAAGAAGGTTTGCATCACTACGTCACAGGGACTCTCATTGCTAAAACATAGGATTTTAAACATTTCACTCTGAGCTTTCTGTCTGACAGTTTTCCCCTTCTGAAGGCAAAGTCTGTATGGAAGAGGCATAAAACTAGGACAGTGCAGCTGTGCAAGGACAACACTACAGGAGAGAAAAATACAGTAAGTAAATAGGGCTTTGTGTCTCAGCAGTTTCACGGACTATTTGATGAAATGTACATTTGTTGTGGGAGCAGGAGAGCTGGGTGAGGAAGGAAAGGCCAATCCTCTCAAGTCGCATCGTGTGGCTGTGGAAATCCAAATGTATAACCCATCATTTAGCTAAAGACTAATCTTGACTAAGCTAAAGACTGATCTTGAGAGACATTGTATAGCTAGAAAAAAAGGGTATGTAAAAGAATGGGTTACTCAAAACACCATACTCTCTAGTTATTTCAAACCCCATCCTTTCCATCTTAAGAACTAACACACCTTTCCCAGTTTGGTTTCCCGTAACATGCAAGGAACATGCATCTCATGGTTTAACCCCAGCCAGCAACTAAGCCCCACACAGCCGCTCACTCTCTCCCCCCTGGTGGGATGGGGGAGAGAATCAGTAGGATAAAGTGAGAAACTCATAGGTTGGGATAAAGGCAGTTTAACAGGTAAAGCAAAAGCTGTGCACACAAGCAAAGCAAATCAAAGAATTCACTCACCACTTCCCATGGGCAGGCGGGTGCTCAGCCATCCCCAGGACAGCAGGGCTCCATCACCCATAATGGTGACTTGGGAAGACAAACGTCATCACTCCCATCATCCCCCCCCTTTCTCTTTCTTCCTCCATATGCTGAGCATGACGTCATATGGTCTGGAATACCCCTTTGGTGAGTTGGCAGTCACCTGTCCCAGCCGTGTCCCCTCCCAGCTCCTTGTGCCCCCCCAGCCCCTTGCTGGTGGGCTGGGGTGAGGATCAGAAGAGGCCTGGGCTCTGTGTCAGCCCTGCTCAGCAGCAACCAACGCATCCCTGGGTTATCCATGCTGTTTCCAGCACAAATCCAAACCATAACCCCATACCAGCTACTGTGAAGACAATTAACTCTACCCCAGCCAAAACCAGCACAATATATAATTCAGCTGAGATAATGAATATACATAACTAAGAGAATTGTCATGAAAAATTGAATTTGGGCTCTTACTCTTCTTTGTATACTTTTTATATAGAGGATAATGGGGGTTTTTTTCTGTTCTTAGAAACACGTTATACAAACTTCCAATGCCCCAGTTTCTGTCTTTCAAACAGGAAGGTAACTGGTCCTCATGAGGCTGACCTCTTCGACGTTGAGAACATTTTGGGCATAGCAAGTATCATGACTGCTGCATAGGTATATGCACTATGATAGGGTTAATTTTTTTTTTTTTTTTTGGTTGTTATGATATTCTTGGTAATAATCT
Source organism: Egretta garzetta (assembly GCF_000687185.1). Classification (NCBI taxonomy): domain Eukaryota; kingdom Metazoa; phylum Chordata; class Aves; order Pelecaniformes; family Ardeidae; genus Egretta; species Egretta garzetta. The sequence goes on from NW_009260066.1 coordinate 4,670,335, forward strand.
TCATTACCAAGGGTCTTGGAAGGAAAGTACAATTACTGAATGAAAAAATGCTTTTTAAGAGTACTAACACTTCTGTAAACAGGCAGCAAAATTGTAGTGAGAAAAAGCTATTCACTGAGATGAAGGAAAAGCTTTGGTGGCAGTGCTGTATTTTGTATTTTCCTAAGATTTTATAGCAGTGCTTTTTACCATTTTCACATGTTTTTGTAAAGCCAATTAAGTGTTTCATCTACATGGGTTTATTTCCCTTCATGGAGTTGTAAGGAATTGTGTTGACGATATTTAGGCTAACAGGTTTAGTGCACGCAAACTAAGCTGAAGGAGGGGTAACCCAGCTCTTCCCAACACTGAATTATTCTTTATGCCTCTGCCGTCCAGGAAAGTGCCACGCTATACTCCTCAGGTGCAGGTCTGTCCAGCGCCTCATCCCCGACCATGCAGGAACCACTGGATGGTGAAGGAAGTAAATCACATTTTCTCATTTAATGCATGCACATTATGACACCAATTTCAAGAATAATTGTAGGAAAACCTTCTACAGTTCAATGTATTTCTCTTTGCCTATTGTTTACAGATGAATATTTGAAAGACAGATTGTTATGACCTTTGTGCAGATTTCACAAATAAAAGAGTATTTCCCCCCTGAAAGCCTAGGAGAGAGTTTTACTACACAGAGGTTAATAACAGTATGTGGTATAAAACTCCATGCAACCTTGCAACTTCCGCAGGTATTTTTTCCCTTTTCATTTTATGGAATGTCCTACAGCTACTCTCTATTGTACAGGCTACAACTCAGCAGGCAGAAAAAATTAAAAGCGGCAGCTTGTAGTTTTTGCCTTTGAATAGAGAGAAAGGTGAAGGTACTGTGCGTAGATAGGTGGCACTCATCACTCGTGTCTTAGGAACCTCCTCCTGCAAGTTGTGATCTCTGGAAAACCTCATTCTAGATACAGCTGTGTTGGCAATACAAAGAAATCTAAGAAAAGAAGAATAAAGTAGAATGTTCTGAAATAATTCTGTTTGACATCAAGATTTCTTACCTAAATCTTTATCCCACTTACCCAGGCATTTCTTCTGGAAAGATTTCTGTGTCTGTAAGAACATGTAAGTGTAATCTGTTGAAAGTACATGGAAGCCTGTCCTGGTTTTGGCTGGGATGAAGTTAATTTTCTTCCCAGTAGCTGGCACAGCACTGTGGTTTGGATTCAGGATGAGCAGAATGTTGATAACACCCTGATGGTTCAGTTGTTGCTGAGCAGGGCTGACACCAGGCAAGGGCTTTTCAGCTTCCCCTGCTCTGCCAGGGGCACAAGGAGCTGGGAGGGGGCACAGCCAGGATGGCTGACCCCAACTGGCCCCAGGGCTATTCCAGATCGTATGGCATCATGCCCAATGTAGAAACTGGGGGGATTTGGCTTGGGGGGGGCAGCGACCGCTGCTTGGGGATGGGATGGGCATCAGTCAGTGGGTGGTAAGCAGTTGCATTGTGCATCACCTGTTTTGTATATTATTATTATTGTTGTTGTTGGTTTTGTTATTATTATCCCTTCCTTTTCTGTCCTATTAAACTGTCTTTATCTCAACCCATGAATTTTTTTTTTTTTCCCCCCCAATCCTCTCCCCAAACCTGCTGTGTGGTGTGGGGGCGAGTGAGCAAACAGCTAGGTGGGGTTTAGTGGCCTACCAGGTTAAACCACAAGAAAGCCAAATGGGATTTCATCACTGTCACACCCTGTGCTCTGAAAAGTAGTTTTCATAAGGACTTAGAAGGCTGTTGCTGTGGGGTTTTTACCCCGTGCAGGGTGCGCTAGCTACAGATACGTCTGCTGCTGGTGCGTGCAGATTGGTAAAACCAAGGTTTAGTATCATATTCTGGAGCCATGAGAATGATTTCATAGCCAAGGCTGTTTAATAGTTTCCATTATAACCCTGAGTTCGTCTGCCCAGCTGATTTAGCACAGGGGATGGGGGAACAGAAGAACTGAAAGTAGTGGCAGGAAGGGAAACTATTTACTAGCTGAAATTTACTTTTGATTACTTCAGCACAGGGTATTTTTTTGTTGCTTGCTGTGGTTTTTGTCAACTGGATGCAAAAACCGTGGTTGAGATACTAAATTTCAGAGAAGATGGGAAGTAGACAAAGCGTAGGGGCAAAACTTTACAGGATGCTGTTCACAGAGAGCTTTTCTTTCTTCAAAACAGATTTTTTAGAAAGAAATGGAAACCAGTAAGGGTTCTGTTGGGATCATATGTACCTTTCAAGGTGAGATTTTGAAAGAGGGAAAGATACCACTATTATCATTTTACTCTGGATTTTTTTTTATGTGGGCCTTCCGTACGAGAGGTCGTGGGCTTGTTTTGCTTGCCGTTGCACGAGTATACCGATTCTGGCAAGAGGGAGTGTTTTGATTTCATTTTCTCCATATTCAGCACCTATTTGACATTCTCTTCTCCAAGCTCTTTTGTGATTCTACCTGTTTGCCCTGGGTACGTGGATTTTGCCTTCAAATACTTTGCACATGGTAGTAGATAGTACCTGTTAAGAGCATGATACTTCTTAAGCATTTTTAAAGATGCTTAAAAATGAATAAAATTGCTTTACAAATATATGTGAGATTTGTCTCGTCTTCTGTTGCACATGGCATTCTATACTGTATTTGCCTGATGTGCCCTCTTTACACATTTAGTGAATGGCCTGCAGAAATAATATATAACCTGTAGAAAAGGCAGTCTTTAGAAAGACCACTAGCTCACAAATGCTTGTCCACACCATTACCTGAAAGGATGACCTAAAGCTTTGGGGAGGCTTAGGTGTAATCTAAATTTGCATCTCTTTCTCCCAGGTATGAGGAGAACCATCCTGTCTCCCCTTCCTCTAGATTCATTCTGGGTTTCTGGTTCCCATCAGGATTGCTTTACGACACCCTCATTGTATGTTATCTTAAAATAGGTGTAATTCGTTCTCTTGGTTCCGCATGAACATTGACTTACAGTCTCGAAGCGTGTCTTTACTGGAGAAAGGAGAAAATTATAAGGCCAGTGTTCCTGTAACACATGATGTGCCACTGCTACCGCACCGCCGCTCACTCTTGCATCACGGCAGCATCATGCATCGCTATTATGAGTGAAAATCAGACGCACTATTTTTAGGCAGCTAGAGAAATGAAAGTTATTTGGCATCTGTCTTAATTACAAAAGCAGAAAGAAAACAGAAAAAAAATGTAGAAAGCTGGGACTGAAGTCATAAAACTGTGTTGTGGGTTTTTTTTTTTCCCCCTGCTTTTAATCAAATTATATCATCTTGAAAAACCTAGAGATTTGTTTCTTTTCTAATGGGAAGATATCTGTGACATGGGTATGGGTTATTGGTAAATTGGTGTATGAGTGAGTTTGCCCTTCACTGGAATTTCATAAATTGTGTACTCCTCTTATTGTCTTGGAAAAGCACTTTAGACTGATTGTGTTAGCCTTAGTGGTGGACTTTGCAGCATTAGGTTTTATGGTTGGACTCATTCTTAGAGGTCTTTCCCAACCTAAATGATTCTATGGCCTTCGGAGTATTCTCTCTATCTCCTGCCCTTGCTGCAAAGATTTTAGTGCATCCGCAGAAGAGCAAGGTAAGATTTTCTCAAAGAGGGAACTGACTTTCCAAAATGGACTTGCTGCTGAAATCCGAGGTTTTGGAGACCTGAGGACATTCCAGCCTCTGTGTGTTATTGAAAATCAGCAGAAACGGGTTAGGAGGCAGTTACATTGCAAAATATGTTGGAGCCTATTCACAGACATTCAGAAAATTTCACGTTTTCTCATCTGATTAAAATTCTACTGTCTTCCACTCTTTCTATGATCTTTGAAAAAGAAAAATGTGAAAGAGCTGGTCTGTTTCTTACGTATAGGTATCTGCCACACGGATTTTAAAAAGCTGTGTTTTGCAATGGTTTTATTAATTATGGAATTTATGTTTTACTGGTCCTGTGAGTAAAGCATAACTTAATGGAATTTAAGTTCTGTATAACAAAACTATAAGACTGACACAAATCAACTTCATACCAAATGAAATGTGATTTCTGCTGTCATACTATCATTCTCTACTTTTAAGTGATTGATATATCTGCTGATATAAACGTTCTGGTACTTCAGTACGCTACAAACACTTTCTTTTGGTACAACGATCTCAGTTCAGCCATGCCAGAAACCCATTCCAGGAGCGCTTCTATGACACCACAGACTGCAGCAATTAATCCCAGAGCCCCCAAACTATACAGATTTCCTTACAGATTTGCTATACAGCACTGGGTTTTATCCCTGTCCTCATAGAATCATAGAATGTTTTGGGTTGGAAGGGACCCCTAGAGATCATCTAGTCCAATCCCTCCCTTGTCCTAGTCCTCCCTTGCAGAGATCTCAGAAGCACCCTCCGTCCCATCCTGAGAGAAGTAGGATGAAACAGGCTTTCCCAGCACCTTCTACCAATTCCCATCTGTAGGGTTGGGTCCCCAAACTGACTGCTGCGTTGGTCTCCAGCCACATTTGGGGTGGCGTTTGGTGGCCAATATGTTCACACAGGACTGACAGATGGGACACAGCCCCTATGGAAGACTTGCACTGCTTTGGAGCATCAAACTGAAGCCAGACAGGATAACCTGCAGCACCTTAAAAGGCACTGGACACCAACATGCAGCAGAGTTCAACCAAATCCCCTTCATGTGGTTAACTTTTTTGCAGTCGCATAATTTAACATGCACTGGCTTCCTTTCACCCGCACCAGTCCATGCTGGTGCTGTCCCTTGCAGTGACTGGATTCAGGGGTATTGATTTCGTTAATCAGTGTTGCATCTCTATTAAGATGCTGTTTGAAACAAACAAATAAAATCCATAAAACAAGAAGAGGGAAGAGCTTATTTCCCCTTGGATAGGAGTGACGTTGTCTGAATTGCATCTATGACATTAGAGGCTGCTTTTGTTGTGGTTCCTCTTCCTTATCCCTAAATTAAAACAGACTTATGTGGAATGAAAGCAGACGATTACTTTTTACATGTTGAAAGACAGGACTCCAGCATTATTGGTCATCCCGCCTCAATGTAGGATTATGCACATGTTAATCAAGCAGTAATATTCAGAAGATACTATAAGGAATAACATTCTTTGATAGAGAGCTATGATAGATGCTGCACATTTCCATCTCTGTGTTCAAAATTAATCCCTGAAACATGCAACTGGGATGACTCATTGCAAAGCAGGTAGTAGACTGGATAATCCAGGAGGAATAAATTTTAGTCATCACAGTTATGTTGAATTCATCCCGGAGGAAAAAGAGCATGCCCCTGAGGTGCTATTGGGATCCTCAGGCTGAAAACAACTGTGTTCCTTAATTTTTGCTGGGCTCCTACCTTACACGATTGCCTGAATCCTACCTCATTCAGCAGCAGCAGCAATGGTGGTAGCAGACAGAAGGCCTGGGCTTGCTTGCCATGTTTGTCCTTCCTCCTCAAAGGACCACAGGCACTCTTCTCACTCCATCCTTGCTGCTTTTGTGCCTGTTGATATACTATGAGACTGTGAATATTCAGTAGCGGGGGGACCTGGCTCATTTGCTTGGGAAATTAGGAAGATTTGGCACTGGCAAAATCTAGAAGTAATCTTTTAATTTATTTTGTAATCATAGTTCTCCCATCCTCCTTGACTACTGCTAGAATTGATCTCTGTAGTCTCAGTTATATGTACTAAGACTAAGAAGAAATCACAATGCCCCTTGTTTGCTATCAAATATAGAAAATCAAATACCACCTAGCATCCAGTGCCAAAATAACATGTTACATCTCAAATTTCTGTGCCTATGGAATCCAGGATTTCATCTGTTTCTTTTGTCTCTCTGGAAATTACCTTAGAAATCATAGAGAAACTTCTGGATCTACCATGGATTTTCTCTGATATTTTAAGAGGTAGGTTTTATGTCTTTTTATTGTTGATACAGCATTGGTGTTACAGCATCCAGGGAAACATGGCCACTTTCCTAAAACATCATTTGAAATAGCCAGTGTTTTGTGTAAAAATATCAGCAGATTTCAAATGGGACATTTCTGTACAAAGACATGAAAATAATTTCTTCACAGTGTTTCAGTGCAGGCAGAGGCTGTTATTGTGTTAACGTTGTTAACAAAATAAGCTTCATGTACATATTGTTTGTTCAGAGTGCCAAGTGTCTGAAGACTTTTATCCTTTCACTGCACGATTTCTCATTCTATAAAATCCTGGAAGACTGATTGAAAATATAGACTTCTCCCCGTAATAAACTTAAAAGGGTCTTCCTTTAGTTTATTTGAGAAACTATTGACTTGTGATCTTGAAGTTCCTTGTCCTAATCCCGTTAAAAAGACCCAAGTACTTTTAGAATGTTACAGTGAGCACTTAACAGTTGCAACGCTGCCTTTGACCTGTAAGTGGCAGTATTCATTTGTTGGAACTGGTAGAATTTGTAGCAGGAAAGGCTGATGTTTTTGAGGTCTTGTGTGTCACATTGCTTCATTTCCAACCATGTTCTATGTAAATCAGCTGCAGCTTCATGCCAGCGAGAAGCACAATCTGCAGAATAATTGCTGGTATCTTGCAATTATTCCATTTTTACATTACAGCGTAGTTAATACAAATCTGTAATCACCCTGATGATTTTTGGTATTTTTGTCTTTCTCCATATTTAGAAATGCCTTTCCATCGGTTTATTATTCAGTCAGTCAATGGCTGTGTAGCAAGTAGAATAGACTGTTGAAATGCCTTTGCAGATGTGGTTTGACCTACCTACACCCTCCAATTTTGGCTAAGCTAGAGTATCTGGATCTAACCCTCCCAAGTCTTATGGAAGAGCTTGGAATATGAGCACAAATCCTTTCTTCATCTTCAGTCTCACCGAGTGTTTACTGTGCACAACTTGAGCTAAACTTATAATGCAAGGTTTGTGCTTAATTTGGATTATGTCCGTATATGAAAGATCTTAGAGGTGGCAATCCTTTTGAGCTGGCTGGGTCATCAAGAATCTTATGGTGGCAGCTGCCAAGAGCTCTGCCGTTGTCTAGTGCTTGTATTTCTTCAGCGTGTTGCTTTGCCACCCTGCCTGGGCACCTGAAAGAGCAGCCTTAGAGACTCCACAGTCATCCTGCACTGAAGGCATATGTTTGAGTGGTCAAGATAAAATCTCCAAGACTGGTACTTCAACAAACTTTTTGAAAATGGGGGTATGAAATTGTGCATATATTAGCTGCCCAGATACTTTTAGATGGCATCCCTCCCTCATCAGTATGGAGGTCATTATGTTGGAGAATTGTTAAGCCCCATACAGCCCCACAGAGTCTGCCTTGTGCTAATAACAATCCTGTTAGACACCTGCCTCTGACGTGTGTTCACTGTAACTGTATTCACCGTAAACTGAAACAGGACCATTGCATAGTACACGTTGAAGTATTTCTGTGCTAAATGTCATTAATTTATAGGATCATAGAATCATTTAGGTTGGAAAAGACCCTTAAGGTCACCAAGTCCAACTGTTCCCCTAACCCTGCCATTCCACCACCAAACCTTGTCCCTAAGCACCTCGTCTGCCCGGCTTTCAAATACCCACAGGGATGGGGACTTGACCCCTTCCCTGGGCAGCCCCTTCCAGTGCCTGACAGCCCTTTCTGTGAAGAAATTTTTCCCAATGTCCAACCTAAACCTGCCCTGGCACAACTTGAGGCCATTTCCCCTCATCCCATTTCTCTGGACACGCTCCAGCCCCCCCAGGTCCTTCGGGGAGGGAGGGGCCCAACCCTGACCCCAGCATTCGAGGGGCGGCCACCCCAGTGCCCAGCGCAGGGGAATGGTCACTGCCCTGCTCCTGCTGGCCACACCACTCCTGTTACAAGCCAGGATGCTGTTGGCCCTCTTGGCCACCTGGGCACACAGTGAGACCTTTCTGAAAAAACAGAACTTCTTTTTCTAATTTGGCAGGTCATAGTATTTTCAGCTATGACATTCAGAGCTAGGAAGGGTGTTATATTTGAAGAGTGAAAGATGCCCTTCTTGAACCACATGAGTATGCTAAATTTGCCGCTCGAGAGATTATTTTCAGAAACATACAAGAAAAGAAACATTAACTAAATTGCCTGAGTAAGAAAAAAAAACATGCTGAAAGACTCTAGGATATCAGCCTGGATTTTAAACCTCTTAAATTTTACACTGATAGTTTTTCTCAAAAAATCCATGCGCACTCTAGTCAAAACAAAACCTTTAGTGTGTTTCTTTTCCTTACTTCAGCCTCATCAGGGGATTAAATATCTATGTTGCTTCCCAGAATTACATAATCTGGTTCAATCTCTTTAACAGTATCTCACTTGGTCCTTTCACAATCACAGTAATATCACAGAATTGTAGAATCATAGAATGTTTTGGGTTGGAAGGGACCTTTAGAGGTCATCTAGTCCAACCCCCCTGCAGGGAGCAGGGACACCTTTAACTATTAGAAAGGCATATATGTTAATCATCAAAACACACATTTACCTGTGTGGGAGGGCTACTAAAATGATCCGAGGGCTGAAGCACCTCTCCTATGAGGACAGGCTGAGAGAGTTGGGCTTGTTCAGCCCAGAGAAAAGAAGGCTGTGGGGAGACCTGATTATGGCCTTTCAGTACTTAAAGGGGGCCTACAGAAAGGTGGGAACAATCTTTTTAGTAGGGCCAGCTGTGACAGGAAAAGGGGTAATGGCTTTAAACTAAACCAGGGTAGGTTTAGGCTGGATCTAAGGCAGAAATTCTTTACAATGAGGGTGGTGAAACACTGGCAGGGGCTGCCCCGAGAGGGGGGGGGGGGCCCCTCCCTGGAAGCATTCAAGGCCAGGTTGGACGGGGCTCTGAGCAACCTGATGTGGTTAAAGGTGTCCCTGCTCCTGCAGGGGGGTTGGGCTGGGTGACCTCTAGGGGTCCCTTCCAACCCAAAACATTCTGTGATTCTGTGATCTGATATAGTCAGATTTTGATATGTGTTTGTATAAATGCACAGGAAATACCAGGTAAAGTCTGTAGCCAACCATTTCATTCCACGGTATCAGAGATGTTGAGTACTGCATCACTGAAATATAGTAAGATGCCTGTCTCAAACAGCTGGGGTCTGAGGTTGACGAACTTGTTTGGTACAACACATTCCTTGAAGACACAGAGTCTTTTCAGAGAGATCTGAATGCAAAAGGTTCTTCTCTGGAAGAGTCTTTTGAGTGTATCCTGCTTATCATTGTGTTCGCAGCATAAACTATTCTCAGACTTCACGGCATTGCAGGTTTCTCACTACAGCTCTGAGTGATGAGAATTGACATAGTAATAGAGGTCCTCAGCTCCTTGCCCTGGGGGATTTTTGGCATTCACAGTAACGTTCCTCAGGTACAACAACCCAAACCCTTGCCTATGTGTTTTGTTATGGGCATTCTCAAATGATATTTCTACATCACCATCTTCCTACCGGTGTAGTGCAGATATCAGTGCAGAAAATTGCAATATGGAACAGGAGAACAATTTCCTGCTCACACTAAATGTGCAATTATGCAGCCATTGCCATTCAATAAGTTATGCTCCAAGCTTTGGTCAAGCAGCAGCTTTATTCAAAGAATGAAAAGTAGAATGATTTCCCATATTGTAACATTCATGTAATATGTTATGTGTTATATTCATTAATATTGTATGACGTGTATAATATATAGCATATATGTATGATACATATTTCCAAAACAATATAATGCAAAATTTAAACACATTAGAAGGAAGTTACTAAATTTTATATGCACATAGATCAATCCAAGATCAATGTATTTGTGCTATGTGTGCTACTCAACTGCAGAGGGCTGCAGAGTCAACCTGAAGCTAGAAAGCTCTTTACATAAATGCTCCTCCTCCTCCTTCTCCTCTTCCACTTCCTCCTCCTCCTCCTCCTCTTGTCACTCAGACTGCCTCAATGAAAGTAGCATTTTAACTCTTGCCTGGGTTTGTGTAATGAATGTGATCTTCTCTAAAACTCTGACTTTCAGAAGACGGTATATATGCCTTGATAATAGCTAGTGTAAATTGGTGGAAAGAGGAACCTTGACCTAGAAATGTTCTGGTTTTGTTGGAAACAGTAAGTTTAAGATTTTTTTTTTCTATTTTTGTAAGGTTTCAGGCGACTGTTCCAGCAAATATCTCTCCTGCAGTTTTAAATGTGTAACTTCCCTAAAGCTAGCACTATGAAATCTCCCGTGTTTTTCTGAATGACTGAAAGTATCACATACTTTGTTTTGTATTTATATACTTGCTCCAGTATAAATGTTGAAAAAATATGTCTGTCCTAGAAGCCAGAAAGTAGATTTGTTTTCCACACAAGGTATGGCACGTGATTGCAGTCATTTTTAACTAGGAAGTGTAGAAGGTGCATATATATGTATATGTATATGTATATGTATATGTGTCCCTGCTCACTGCAGAGGGGTTGGACTAGATGACCACTAGTGGTCCCTTCCAACCCTAAACATTCTATGATTCTATGATTCTATGATTCTATATGTATATGTATATCTCCCCTGCTAAGGTACATTTTAAGGAGGGTATTTTTATCATCACTGTTTTACCTCTTATTTGGCTTTAGTATACACTTCCGCCTTCGGTAATTTACATAGACACATATAGTCTATGAATAATGCATAAGACTTATTTTAAATGCAGGGCTTCCAGCTCCCACAGTGCAGCAGTGTATACAACAATTTGATTGGCTCTGCTGTTTTCATTACTGGCAATTTCTGGGAACACAAAAGAGGTTGAAAAGGCTGACAGGAATGGACAATATTTATTTTGTGAGAAATATTTGTAGCCTTTTCAAGGCAATTGTATTGCAAAGTTTCGCCTGCGATTGTTGTTCCTTGATTTTTTTTTTTTTTCCCCTGGGAAGAATGCATTAAAAGGTCTGTGATTGCTCTTTTGTAGATTTAGTCAGATCTGTGATTTTTTTTTTTAAGGGTACTGCTGGATTTTTTCCCTATTTGCATAAACGTGAGCACAAGCTATAAATAAGTAAAGAACCATCTCAGATTTCTTAAGGTTTCTCAATTAAAGTAACAAGGCAATGCTAAGGAACATGTGAAGATGAAATATCTCGTCATACAGAAGTTAAAATATAGAGGTTTTAATTTATGATATTTTAGGGTTTTTTTCAGGAGAATGAAATGGTGTTTAAAGTCTACATTCATCTTTTTTATCTGGGTCAGCTGATGCTGTTACAGCATATAAGTTATCTTCACCTTAAACAGCCACATGCATTTTTAACCAAGCACAAAGACACAGCGTTAATTAACCAAGATCACAAATGTTTTACTTTTACTTACCAATATCTTAGTCATGTCGCTAGGCTTATGCATCAAGAAAATAATTTTTTTCTCTTCCTGTCTCCCTAAAGGGCTGTCGTTTATTAAAAAGATTGAGCATCTTGATGCTGACAATGACTGTGATTTGACGAGTAATTTTCCAAGTTCTTCAAGCATATTCATGAAGGTAAATAGTATTTTTCCTGATATAAAATGAAGCTCAGTGTGCCAGCCTGGCCGTGCACCTGTAATCATCCTTCAGTATCATCCAGATACACAAGCAAACATTAGTTTTAGAAATTCCTGTATCTGTAAATGTCTTGAAAAAAACTTTGCTGATTTCTTTCAGTATTATGGGGAAGTATCCAAGGTTACTATAGCAAACGGTTTCAAAAGGTGTTTAACTGACACTGTAGCTGACTAGGTCATGTGCAAGTTCTCACAGTTAGCTTTGATTAATATTTTTTATAGCTGAGCATACTGTCATTTCACCATCTGCTGCTTACATTAATCATTCTGTAAGTGAATTGGTTTTAGCTCCTGATAGCACATCACATCTGAGCAACCAAAACACAATGCTGAAGTGTCTTTTTCTTCCTCTTTTTAACAACAACAGCTGAACTTTGTCAATTAGTTAGTGTTTCAAGTCCACGACAGCTTGTTTCTAGTAGGGTACCTGAGCAAAACTATTTTCCTTACTCCTGGCCTGACCAAGACAAATAAATAATAAATGAATAAATAAACACAACTTCTGAGGAGTAAGTAACCCACATAAAGGTAAGACAAATTGCAGAGCCTGCTCTTCCATATGTCCTCCGGGGTGCAGAGGTGCAGGGGAAGAAAGGTGTGACCATGGCTGTTTCCCACCTGCGCAATGTCCGATTGTGCAAAGGCGGTGAGCTCCCCGCACCAGGGCAGCTGGTGGGAAGTACCCGGTCCCTGAGGACTGGGGTACTTGGGTCCCTGAGGGCTGAGAACCCTTTCACCAAAAGGGCTGTCAAGCACTGGAAGGGGCTGCCCAGGGAAGGGGTCGAGTCCCCATCCCTGGAGGGATTTAAAAGCTGGGTAGATGAGGTGCTTAGGGCCAGGGTTTGGGGGTGGGATGGTGTGGCGGTGTGCTCCCCCCCTCGTCTCTGACTCCCCCTCCTTTGACCTCTTTCAACTGATAACCACCTGTGGCTGTGGTGATAAGATGCATCTGATAGATGTGTCTGGTCCTGAAGGATGCACCCACTGGATGTGGGGGGAGACAGATAACAATGCAATAGCCAAGGGCTGTTGTGGAATGTGCCCACCTAAGCACAGTGGTCAGTATGCAAATATGACTACGAGCCAATTATCTGACCCCCCTCAATGCTGAGGAGCCCA
>NW_009260066.1:4683228-4690667 GCF_000687185.1 Egretta garzetta
TGACCCTGTCCTCTGTGCAGTAAATAACAAAGTGTACCTTGCCATCGAATCTCAAACTATTGTCACAATTACCACTGAACTTTGTTAACTCACTGTTTTACACCAATAAACCACATTAGTTTTGCCTCCCTCTCACTCCATCCGCGACAGATGGCAGGGGTAGGGGAACGGTTGGGCTGGGGGAGCTTCAAGGGCTTTTCCAACCTAAATGATTCTGTGATTCTATGACTGCCAGCCTGCAAGGCAAGTGCTGGCTTAAACATGTATGTTTTCTGTATGTGCTCCTGTATTTTGCTATTCTGAAAACCTATTCCAAAATGTTGCTAATAAACACTTGAAAATATTCAACAGGAAGTGCTTCTTTCTATTTCTCTGCGAAGTCCTAGTGCAGGGTTTTATTTGATTCTGTGACACCAACAGTTCTGTCATAAATGCATACACAAATGTTTGCAAAAACTATTTACCCAGCTGCTAAAATGCAAAGCACCTTTCACATTGCTAATCACCACAGAAGAGAAGATTTTTTTCCAGAGACATGCAAGTATCTGGGTGGAAATCCCAAGCCAATGAAGCTGTCAGATTTCATGGTTCATTACAAACTAAAAATTGAGATAATTTTCTCTTGCATTCACAAACTCAGGCCCTCTTTTTAGTGAATCTTGCTCTAAATCAGCTTTTGATGAGATTTTTTTTTTGTGATTAAACTTGGTGGAAAGATAGAAAGTTAAGTTGTGGGATTTGGGGTGCTCAGGGGAGAAGGGGGGGGTTGGGTTATTTTTTAAATTTTTTTCTTCCTGAGTAAGGAGCAAGGAAAGGCAATTCCTATACATTGAATAATTCTAAACAAAAAAAAAAAAAAAAAAAAAAAAAGAGAAACAAGAAAACCTGTTTTGGTTCTCTTGGCTCTGATCTTCCCACAACTACTGTAAATTTAATACAGTGGAATCCTAATCAAGATGCCCTGGCAGATGGCCCTTTGTCTCCATAAAGAAGAATACTTGATTAACTGAAGGCATTACTGGAATAATAATTTCTTTGGGAAGATACAGTGCCCATCAAACAACTGAGAGGCTCTCAAGCCAGTTCCTTGGCGGGTGCAGGTCAGAAGGGCTCTGCTGGAGTCAGCAGAAATGTCTGAGCCTGCGGCTGTGCTCCCCAGTTTTGGAAACCAGCATATTTGAGTACAAACACAACTCCAATCCTAAAAGGCACCTGGATCCTATTTATGGAGTGAACTGCAAGTGATTCGCCAAATCAAATCACTTGCCAAATCAAGGGTGACCAAATCAGGTTATCCAGGGTTGCTGTGAGATACCTGCTGTGGTAACTGGTGACGTGCAGCTGAGCTGATGCAGGAATGCTTGTTGGACTTACTGTGCACTGAAGAAGACTAGGCAGTGGATGAAAATGCTCATAAGAAATCAGAAAAAGGAATTGGTGAAGTGTGGGAACACCAAAAACTCAGAGATGCCACTGTGAAATTACGTCATGCCCCTAATGTAGAGACCAGTGATCTTTATTTCACAGTGGTCGCTGAGAATAAGAATTTAATTTAACTTAATCCTTTGTCATAAAAAATGTATGATAGTGTAGTGGTAAACAATCTTAGCAGGACAGTTTTCCCTTAAAAACACCTCTTCTTAGCTAGTATTCAGCAACTATATTGTGCAAAACACTTTCTCATCCTGACGAGTTAAGAAGTGCTCAGCATCCTACAAAAGAGTTTGCTTCCATCAGAAGCGGGTCATAACATCACCCTCATCCCATCTACGTTTTGCATAGCTGATGCTGATCTGTCGTGCCTCAGCTCCATCCTGCCAAGACACAATCATGAAACAAATAATGAAAACACCTCATTTTGACATTGAGTACCTGAAACTGTTTTTCCTCTTTTTTCTGTAATTACAAGGATTCTGATTCTTGTAGTCTTTTCCTTTTCAGAGTAGACTATTCAGTGTGTGTCATATCAGCAGCTGTGCAATTATTTCCATTGCTGGCATATTGCGCTGGTGTCAAAGTGTGTTTGCACCGTTAACACTCGTGCCGGGCCTGGGGGCTGTTGGGTCTGAAGCTGACCTGAATGCTGAACAGCTCTGTGTCGTGTTGGGATGCTGGATGGTGCCCAGGGTGGAAGCAGCTTCTGTGCAGAGAACAAGTTGCATCCAAGCTTCCAGAGGCTGGGAAAACTCATATTGTCGCAAAACCTCCCACTCAGAAAGGTCTTTTCATGAGGACGCCAGTCCCAATCCCACACAGTAAAACTCTGTTACTACTAATGTGGAAGGAAAGTTAAATCACAAAAGTCAACCACTAATCCTGAATTAGGTTTTGCCACGAATGCACCAGAGGTATGAGAAGTTCAGTGAAGTCCTCAGTAAATTTTGCCAGTGGTTCAATGCTGGCATGCCACCATTGCCATCGTGGTAATTCACCATGTGGGACTCATTGTGGTGTTCTTCATTCCTGAGTGTTCCTCCTGTTTTCCTTGTACATAGTATGACTACCGATGATTTCTAAAATGTTGGGATCAGGAGAACTGATGGCATCTGTCTTATAGTGCACGCAGATGTGCACATGCACGCCTTTCATGCCCTTTAAATCAGGTCAAATAGTGATCTAGATGTAATTCAGCAAAGCCAGTATCCCAGAAATTCTGACCTGATGTCATGGGTTGGGCACTGTTCAACATTACCATTTTTAATTGGGAGCTGATCTGCTCGAGTAATGCATTACAATTTTTGAGAGGCCTTTTGAAGTTCAATTTGAAAGCGTTGACGTTGGTGTGGGCAGCGTTTTTAAACTGCATTGTTGGTTTGTGCCTTGCCTGTTTCACAGAGGAAAATGGATAAAGTCAAGGTACTGCTTCTTCAGCTGCAAGCAGCTACACCATGATCACATGAAAACCACTCTGCTTCAGAGCAGCTGAAGAAGACACGTCCGCTGGCCAGTCCTGTTCACACGAGGAGGACCCCACGACTTGCTGTGAGCCCAAGGCAGGTTACCTGACCTAGATGGAGAGCACTAGCTGCTTTCTTCTGCGATGAAAAAAAATTGCTTTGCCACTTAGGTCAGCATCACAATGTAAATCTTAATGAAAGATTCTGAGATGTCTGAGCAAATCAAGCCATTTGGCCATCCTGATGCTCCTTAATCTATTTCCCTGCCTTTTTCTCCTCATACTTTTTTTTTTTTTTTTTGAGGTAAGAAGTAGGGGAAAAAACAGTTTAGTTATAGATCAGTAGCTACTGCAGCTGCCTTAGCCTTTTCCTCTCCTGAGGCTTGGGCAGAACTGGCATCCTGATTATTATCTTTATCAGACTCCTTTTCTTGCTGGAACTGAAGCAAAACTTTAATATTTTGAAAATGATTCTATCAATTCAAATTTCAGTCTTCTGGGGCTGAGTCCTTAAGTCCTGATGCAATCCTTAGTCAAAACTCTCGCTACAGGCATTGCCTGATTAGGAGATTTTCCTGATCTGCGGGGATGGTACAGCAGTAATTTTCGACATTGAGTCTGCTATCTGTTCTCCTGTGCTATAAGAAAAAATGCATTTCGTTCCTATTGGGGAAAAGAACCACCTCCCATCTTTATATATTACAGTGTACTGTAATAGCCATCAAACTTTTGTAGCTGTTTTTCAAAATGCTGGGAGAGGATTTTAGCTGCTATGGAGAAGCTGAATTTAATGGAACTATTATGTTTTTTTACTTTGCTGATTATATGCCCTTATATTTATTGAAGAGCTACAGAAATTTTCTGCTGCTATACTGTTATATTCACCTGGAAAGATGTGACATCCTAGAACTTCTCCCCCTTTTAGGACCTCTTTTCTCTCCTTGTCTTGCTAACCAAAACCTAAATGGGTGAGGAGTTACGTCTGCACCAAGAAAGGCTATCCTTACAGGTTTACCCATTCATTATCCAATGCAAATTCCCAAATTAATTCAATTAAACCCCAGTTGCCTCAGCTTTCTGAGGTTCCAACTTTTCCTCTTCCTCTGCTTTCACTTTATAACATCTTGGTTAGTTGTCAAGGAGACTTCACTGGAAAAAGCTGGCATCCTGGGGATATTTTCTTGGATGTGTGTGTCTGTGAATAAACTATGCTTTGTAATTCCTTTCAGAACCCTATTGTATTTCTTGGTTGGTTCATCATTGCCATGTGTATGCCTAGTGATGGATGATATATTTTCAATCAAATATCAATGATTTCCTGACACTTGCTACTGCTGCTTTAGAAAGGAGTTGTGGATGGATTCTCAAATCCCCAAAAGCTTTTTTTAGGCTGAGACATGCACACATTATATGGAGAAGCTTATCAGGAAAGTAGTTAAAAACCATTGTAATCCTAGGAGAAGATAAATTATCCTGAGAAAACGCTGGCAAGGATGGAGGTGAAGGTACAAGAAAGATCCTCAACATCAGACTTACCAGACCGATCCCAGAACCTGTATGCCCAGGAAAGTATGATTTGGATTTGCATTCTTTCTCTCTTTCAGCTCTTTTTTAGGGATTAGCGTTTAGATCTGGAACTTAAGTCCATTTGTATCATTCAAGGTTACAGAAATCCATTGAAAGACTGGGCTCCCTTCCAGCATCCACAGCATGCAAATATAAGTTGATTTATTTGGGGAACTATTTATTTTGTTTAGGATGTCCCAATCTTTAATGACACCTGTACATCAGATTCCCATCTATCATCATAATAGCCGTATGGTCAAATAAATGTAAGGGTTTCATTGTCCTTGTAGAGAAACCAGAGAGAGGACTGTGCGTGAAGACTGCCTGTTGCACTTTCTAAAGTGCTTCTTTAGGTCTGCTTGTGCTTGCCGCTGGAGTGGGCTTGTGACAGCCTTTGGACTATATCACAGGAGAATGCTTGTATCTATTTTACCTCTTGGTGTGTATGGGATGGGTCTGCCCCAGCCACCTCCATGAATTTCATCTGTCCCTGTGCCAATGTGAGGAGGTGACAAGGACCTTCCTTGATGGAGCCGGACCTTGCTGGTATTAGTTTGAAAATTGTACAGTGCAGCAAAACAAAGCTGAAAATGTAGCCAGTGCTAGTTCAGTTAAAAAATAGAGGCAAGTGTGGTAATAAAGACACAACATAGTGATATCCAGGAGAATATTGATCCACAGTTCCCAAGATCTTATGTTCCAGCTGCATTGGCTGAAGCCCACCTTGACCCATTTTTGTGACTGCTGTAGCCTGAACCAGCCAGATTAAGTTAGCTGTCTATCTGCTGGCTGTGTTTTGCTGCATAAACGTTTCCTGATCTGAAGATGATCTCCCATAAAGATAAGGGAGTTCCTTTTGGTTTTAAAATCTCTTCATTTACAGAAGACCACTTCCTTACAAACATGAACATTTTCCCATTTTCCCGGGAGCTATGGCTGAGAAACTGAGTAATCTGCACCGTTCCCATGCTTGCTGTTGTTTTGACACATCTGATGCAATTATTCACGTTCTGTCTCTGCTTAGCTTGTATGTGAATGTATGTCCTTTATGTCCTCCTGTTAAGGCCCTGCCTACTGTGACCAGTGCTGCTTCTATTCATATGATAAACAGAAAGCTGCAGCCACTTCACATTATTATTATTTAGCCTATTAGTTTTCAGTTGGTGCCCTTGTTGGCTGGGACTGCTGTGGGGAAAAGGAGCCTCACTGCAGAAAAGCAACTGCAGATTTTACACTTAAAAAAAAAAAAAGACGACAGCAGCTAATCTGCAGAAAAGGGTTTGAAATGAAGTTTTACAGTTGCTCTGGGCCGCTGGAAATCTCAGCAGATAAATCTGATAGTTCAGAGTCTCCAGCCAGAGATTAGCAAAAGTGGGCTTAAGACATGGGAGGTTTGTCACCTGCTGTGTTCCTGCAGGTCATGTCCCATGTAATACCAGAACTTTGAGTCCTCTTAAAAAATGCAAAGCAGAGCCTCTCATCATGAGCACTGCGGTAATTCTGCCTTCTCAGGCAGACAGGTAGCACAGCTTGGGAAGCGCCTCTTAAAAATGTCAGGTTCATCTGCTTAATGACTCACTAATTTGCTTGCTGTTTGTACATTCTTCAGCAACTGCTGATGTGTTCAGGCTCCCTCTCTTCCTCAGCAGAATCGAATTTAATTTGTTATGAAGGCCTTTAATAGCATCATCCCACTAGAAAGCTGAAAGATTATGTGTTAAATCAAATCTCTGTGTTGGCCTGTACTGTGCTTTCCAATATTTGTATCCGATTTCCCCCATTTTGTGCAAGAATGTGCAGAGGAGTGTATTTTCTTTACATTTTATCTTTTTGTGGCAGATGTCCTAGGCATCCAAGGTGTTCTTGGTGTTCACCATGCAAGACTGTCCCTTCTCTGAAACCTCTCCTTGTACAGCCAAATACTTCAAACTTTCTTTTATTCACAGACTTTACTTCCCTTTAAATCTCAACAGCCTGCCTGTAAATTTAGCCCCAGTTTTTGAAGGTAAAAATGTTTCTCTGCCTGTCCTTACTATTAATAACTTTTTTCACTTGCTTGTTTTTCTGCATCCTTTCCTCAGACCGTTTCCATATAAATGAAGTGGAAGAGGATTTGGGCTAAAAAAGCACATATTTCTCCTGACACTCTATTTCTAGACAGGCTACCAGGACCTGCTGCTGGCAGCTCCTTGCCCTTTGCTTAAGAAATGAGTCTGTGAATACAGCCATGAAAAGGTTTGGCATCACATGTAAAATGTCATCAAAGAAGAAAGGTGTTTTCCATGTTTCCATATAAATGAAGTGGAAGAGGACTTGGGCTAAAAAAGCACATATTTCTCCTGACACTCTATTTCTAGACAGGCTACCAGGACCTGCTGCTGGCAGCTTCTTGCCCTTTGCTTAAGAAATGAGTCTGTGAATACAGCCATGAAAAGGTTTGGCATCACATGTAAAATGTCATCAAAGAAGAAAGGTGTTTTCCAGGCATATTCCCAGGCAAGGAGTTGTCGTGTGTGTGTTGGGCCATTAGCTGGGAGCTCCACCTGCTTTGCCAATACTTGTACTGTATTGACTGCCAGCCCTCCCGTTCTAAAAGACATTTCCATCTTGTTACTGTCTCTTCTCTTTTACAAAAATGCAATTTCTTTCCTCAGTGGGTATGAGATGGGCAAGGTTTCAAGAAGGTAGCCACTAAATTCTTCAGAAGCTAGAATGGAATTGGTTTATCTGAACTAACCTTCAATCAAAAGCATTTTTTCAGTATAGCAGTGCAGGTAAAGCCATCCTAATAGAAAATAAAGCTTATTAACTAAGCCAACAAAAGAAACTGTTTTCATCTTAACACCAGTTTCCTGATTAAAACATTTAAACCTATCATTTCTTACCCTTTGGATTATGACAATGGTAGGGGTTTTGTTGGTCACCTGGGAATCTGTAGAATCACCAGCTTTTTTGGGTGTAGCGCTGAAACTGGGCT
>NW_009260066.1:4690690-4730945 GCF_000687185.1 Egretta garzetta
CAGGCTTCTGTGGGATGGTGAGAGGTCCCATCTGCTACCAAGTGAGCACCGCAGAAGCACAATACTTCATGGGGTTCAGTCTTGTGTTAAGGGGAATTTGACGCTACCGGTGTAATGATGGACATCAAGTTAGTGAGTGGGACCTAAGCAACAAGAAAGAAGAGATATCTGAGAAACTGACAGCCCGGTACTTTTCTCCTGAGCATCTTGTGTAATTGCTGCCAGCTGTGCAAGGTGTACGGTCGAGCAAAACCCTGTTGGTCTGCTCCATCACCATTTGCACCACAGTGGAAGTGATTAGGCAAGGTGTGAAGTATTGGAGAATGAAGTGTTGTTTAATTGCAATAAACACAACAAATTCCATCTCAAACTTTGCATAATGGGCATTAAAGGACTATTAGAGGTTTTCTAGGCTTCAGAGTTTCTGATTAACATTATGGGAATAAAACCGCCAGCCCAGGAGCTAGGCTACATTTCACTGTGCATATTAAAATCTTATTTCAGTCCTTATTATTGTGCTTTTTGTAGCCTGCAGTATTTATCTATTTCAGATCTTGTTGCTGTGATCCTATCATTGTGTGGTCCCATGCTGTTAACAGTCCAGAGGAGTTAGTGTTGGCAAATATTCCAAAAGATATAATGGTTTACTATTAGGAGTCTTGCAGTTAAATAAATTACCTGTTGGAAGTGAGAAAAGGATAAGCCTTTCAAAGGAATCCTTTAAGAAAATTAACATATTTATTGTGTTCCTTTTGTACATCAAGGTCATCTTTGGAATTTTTTCTGTCCTTTCACTAAGGCCATGCATTGCCTCTGAAGGTTGGGCTAGGGTCACTGTGCCACATTGCAAACATCAATTCAAGAGTGTAAAATCATACAACAGGTCTGCAAAAGCTAAGATTTTGTCCAAAAATTGCTTTGGGTTGAAAAATATCTACATGCCAAAATGGAAGAAAATTGTAAGTGCTTGAATGAAGATGGTGAAGGACTCAAGACGCAAATCTGCAAAGGTGCAGGTTTGCAGAACCATGCTGAGCTTTTAGCTAATAAGCTTTATTTTCACTGTTGGGATAGGGTGACTGGATACACCCAGATGACTTCTGTGACTCATTTGACAGATGGAAATGTATGAAGTCACCAAAACTCATGTTTTAGCCTGCATTTTGAGCACTGATTTTGCACCTAAGTGCAGTTGTACACGTACTATCAGCCTGACTCTTAGGAAAATGATGCATATCTGATCACACTACCTGTCTGTTAGTTTTCGCTGAATAACTCTTAAGCTTTTTGGCCAGTTTTGACAGCCAGCCAGAGGGCTCAGAGATATTAATTTCTTGTGAATGCTGTAAAGAATTGGCAGCTAGTCACACAAAGGGACCTGTATTCAACCATGACAAAAGTGGAGATGTGAAGAACTTGGCTGTCCTCTTCTAGCTGGCAGTAGCCAGCAAACTGTGGGTGGGGAGGAAAATGCAAGCCCAAATTAGTGGCCCCCTGGTGAGACAAAGGCAGTTATAATTCAGATCCTTGTCCTTTCTAAGAGGCAACAGCCAGCTGGTCAATCAGCATGCATGCCCTGGCTGATCCATCAGCACACACATAATCATGGCATATGCTGTCAAGCATGGCAAATAGGGGATAAAAGAGGGAGATGGATAAGCAGCAGGAAAAAATTAGGGGGCACGTCCTTAGGAAAATGGTCCTTCTTAGTTAATTTACTACACAGTGAGCAACATTTTTCCTCCACCATCACTCTGTGTCCAGCCTGGAGAGATTGGCCAGCAGCTTGAGAAGGAGTATTTGAAGGAGGAGATGCTCTTCAGTGTGCAGCCCTGATGTACTTGTTACTGCTTCTCCTTCCAGCAGCTAGTTATCTATAACGTGATCAGCTACACATAACAGGCCAAAATCATGTACACAAAGGGTTGGGGGTTTTTTGATAGGCTTTGGGGTTGTCTGGCTGAAAGAAATGTAACCAAAGCCAGTGATCCCTCTGGAAGATCCCATGAGTTTGTCAGAATATGGCTAAACCTGCACTTTGAAATTCATTATTGGCTTTAATCAGACTTATCCAAGCTTATAAGTCTAATGACTCTGGTGACCTTTAAAAAAATGTCAAGCTTGTTTGCCAGGTAGATTTGCTGCATTTGAAACATGTGTAATTATCATAAAAGTTATAGAGACTGTAGATCTTCCTCAAACTCAGTGGAAGATTGTTCTTTTATTTTCTTTGCCTTCAGCAGTAACAGCTGAGGCCAGTAAATCCTGTGATTTTATTCATATGCTTTGTTTTGGTAGGCATATTTTGTGAAATATTCAGTAAGCTGTATTTTTTAAATTATTCTTTTTGTGAGATGATTAGCCAACATCTCTGGATGTCTCATTTCCCTTCTGCAAGAACAGAAAACATTAATCTAAACTTAGACTTCTCATCCATCCGCATTCACACTTTAGCAAGGTACTAAAGACTGCTGCCTTACTGACACTTCAAGAGTTGCTTTGGACAGAAACAAACAAAAAGGATGTGACACCACTAGAATGTTCTTTTAGAAGAGAACAAGGAAAGAGGTTCTCTGCTGCCTATTTCATGTGAATTATTCCCTGCTCCTCAGAGAAATGCAGTTAGAAGTGGTCATATCTACTATCTCAGTATGGGGCAGATGTCTCATTGGTACAATGCCGAGCAAACATCCTTTCAAACATTTTTTTGTCAAGTATCTGGCTGCTGTTAGATGTGCTGACTGTGGTACGTGGCATGTGAAATGCTGTGGGAAAGGAAGGGTAGAGGGTGGTTCTCCTCTTTCTTTGGGTGTACAGGGAGTAATTAGGGTTTGGGTAAGACCTTGCAACTTACCTGGGTGGGAATTTGTAAGAAATGGCAGATTAGCTGGTGGAGAGGAGGCATTTCAAGACTCATGATCAAGGGGAGGGAGAAATCGTGCAGTGAGAAATTCCTGTTGGTTGATCTCCGTTCACCTGCAAAACCAAAGGCTGAAAAGGACTGCCAGAAGTCTATCCCTTCTCCAAGGGTAGGAACGACTGCGCCTATGCTGACTGTGATACAAGCTCATCTTAACCATTCATAAAAGTCTTCAGAGATGGAGTCTCCATAACATCCCCAAGAAATTTGTTTGAGGGTTTCATCACCCTTACTGTTTGAGAGTTTTTTCTAATGGTGAATCACCCTTGCTCAGACACAGATATACTGTTCCCGGCCTTTCTTTAGAAACCTTTGCGTATTTGAAGGCTCTTACCATCTTCCTCTGTGGTGGATTGACCCTGGCTGGATGCCAGGTGCCCACCAAAGCCACTCTATCACTCCCCTCCTCAGCTGGACAGGGGAGAGAAAATATATCGAAAGGCTCATAGGACGAGATAAGGACAGGGAGAGACCACTCAGCAATTACCATCCTGGGCAAAACAGACTTGACTTGGGGGAAAATTAATTTAATTTATTACTAATCAAATCAGAGTAGGGTAATGAGAAATAAAATCTAAATCTTAAAACACATTCCATGGGGTCCTCCCCAGGCTGCAGTTGGGGATCTGCTCCCCCGTGGACTCCCTGGGCTGCAGGTGGGGATCTGCTCCCCCATGGACTCCCTGGGCTGCAGGTGGGGATCTGCTCCCCCGTGGGGCCCCTGGGCTGCAGGGGGTGCAGTTGGTCAGGTGTTTATCCCCTTCTTAAATATCCCAGGGGTGCTGCCACCATCACTGATGGGCTCAGCCTCGGCCAGCAATGGGTCCGCCTTGGAGCTGGCTGGCACTGGCTCTGTCGGACATGGGGGAAGCTTCTGGCAGCTTCTCACAGAAGCCACCCCTGTAGCCCCTCTGATACCAAAACCTTGCCACAAAATGCAATACATCCTCTTATCTGCCTTTTCTCAGTATGAGATCTAGCAAGTGGTTGAGGATGATCTACTCTGCTCTCATGCTGAAAGAGTTGTCTCCAGCTTTTTACCACCAAAAGTCACATCTCCCTATCATCTCTCAAAGTCAGAATTTGGGTTACATTTTAACCAAAAGCTAAGCTTAATGAATAAAATGCATCTACATTTGGTAGGCTGAAGATCCACACAAGTTCTGGTGCCATAGCTGAGAGGCCAGAGCACCAGGCTGATTTCGGAGCAAGAGCAGTTTTGGGCAGTAGTAATGAATTATTTCTGCTTAAATTGATCAGGGGATCACTTCTGTACTAAACAAACCTGGTTTTTCCCGTGTTTTCCTCTTGCTCTTTGGCATTACTTTTTATTGCTTTGCATTAGTTTCCTCAGATTTGTCTGTATCTTCCTTTGGGAGCAGTGTGTAAAATCAAAAATCATGTGCATGTGAGGGCACACCAAGGCAAAAGGCCTTTGAATTTATTGATTTGCTATGTTATAGGCCATAGTTCTGTTTTATACATCACCCTATTGCTTTTGACTTTATAGCCAGTGCTATTGCTGACTCACATTCAGCTGATCATGTACGGTGGCCACATCCCGTGCTGCATGAAGGGTATTGAGGTAAGTTCACACACAAAGATTTATTAGAAAAGTCTATAGCTGAAGGCATGTGTTAGCTAATGGTGGAAGTTATCTGGGGGGGAAAAAATGAAAAAGAAATTAAATAAGAGAAGATGGACAGAGAGAAAAGGGAAAACTCCCTGGTGGGCCAGGGATCCCAAATGAGCATCATACTTTGGGTGTCCTCTCTGGTGCTACAGGTGGTTCCCAACTGTACTTTCTTTTCCCAGGTTAATACTGTTTTCATTGAGCCCTGTTCCAACTCCCTGTTGGTTGTTTTCCTGCTTGTGATGCCATTATCACCAAGGGGAGCACGTGCTGATGAGAGATGGGTGCTGTGTGCTCGTTGGCTGTTGAGCTTTGCTCCTGTACATTACCAGATCCTCTAACATAACGCTACAGCCAAAGGTTGGCAAAAGGAGCGAGGAGGGTGTGATCATCACACTGGTGATCAGAACTTTCCCCCGTGTCCCCCATTGCTTCTCGTGAGACGCCACTGTATCAGTACTACCAATGCAAAAGGCTGAGGGACCTTCAAGCACTGTGCAGCTCCAGGGTCCTTCACCTGGTCTCTTCTCCCTTGCTGCGTTGTGTGCCTGTTTACTCCCTCCCAAGGACAGTACCTTGCACTGGCATATGTTGAAGAATATCCTATGCTTTTGTGCCATATGTCCAATTTTTTAAGGTCATTTTGAATTCAAATCCCATCTCCAATCATGTGGCAGTCAATCTCAGCTATTGTCTGAAGATTTATTAGGCACACCTTGCATTCTGTCAACCAAGTCCTTAACGAAAATTAAAAAACAAATGCTGCCAGACCCTGGGCAGCAACTTGCAGGGTCTCACTGTTTTCATCTTCCCAGTTTGATGCAAATACCTTGATAGATATTTGCTGAGTACAATTCTTCAGCCATCGGTGCCCGCCTTGGCTGTAGCTGTGCTGCTCGTTCCTTATTCCTTACAAGAAATTTAATGTAATAGTTATTGTGCCAGTTATGCAATAAGAGGGAAAGAATTTCGTAGTCAAACTGATAAAAGGCAAGGTGGAAAAAAACCCTTAAATCCTTCATCTAATATAAAAAATCTTTTCATTGCACTGCTTTCTGAGAATCAGATTTGTTCATTAAAAAGGTGTTAAGATGCACATTGAATACAATTGAATCTCTCACTGTGTCTTAATTACATCATAATTGGACTGGGCAAAGAGCACGCACCTAATTAGTGATGGTAGTTCAACCAGAGCCTAGTAACTCATTGCGCTCCCACAACTCACTTTTGGTCCTTTGTGTACCTCTATTCAGTCATGAATTTTCCACAATGGCACTAAGTGCATCACAGGCAGTGGAGCTTGGGTTTTCTCACATCTGAGCTGGATTTACAACCATGTTGTTCCATTCATCATGTAGGAATTACTCCTGGTTTATATCAGTCAAACTGGTTAAAAATATAGGAGCTCAGCAGGTAGTAATGGCAAGGGAGCAACAGAACTTCTCTGACATCATCTATGATGTTCATGCTGCAAGATGACTATTGCTACAGGGTGAATATAAACAAAAATTGCAGATAATAATTAAGTAGAGGGGAATGCGTTAAGGGACTTCCCAGACATTTTGTAGGACGGGTAATTGTTAACATAACTGAGAAGGAAAGAGCACAGGTCCAGGAATTTTGCCCTGCTGTCTCACGGTTTGTTGCTTCACTGTGGTCTCTCCCTCCAAGAAACTCAAGTGAGCTCCATCCATCTTCCAAAGCATGTGTTCAATTGCATAGACATGGACATGGGCATGGATGTGGGCATGGGCTTGGACATATATCACAGAAAGAGCAAAAACATTCATAACCAAACCCATGAAAGAGTACTGTCATCTGCTGTCAGAGTATTTTTTTCCATGTATTCAGCAAACAGAAGAAAAACTGCTTTGGAGTTCCAACAGTTTTTCTTTCCTTAAAAATATTTCAGGATTTTTTTTCCTTTTCTTCAAGCCTTTCAGAGTTAAGAGGGCAGAGTTTGCTGTGTTTTTCATGCATGCCCTGTTGCAAGCTATTCTCATAAGAAAATCAAGGATCTGATACTATGCATTAAAACAGATTTTGAAAGTCAAAACATTAAACTGGCTCAAACGACTAAAATAGTTTTGTTCACTCCTACCAGTGAACGATTAAGGGATTGTCAATATGAAAAAGCTGAATGACTCGTACATCCTATGTACTTAGATAAACACAGTAATTCAGATGCATTTCTACTACACCTCCACGGTAGGTGACTGACTTTTGCAAATATTTCTCTTTTTTAAAGCTATTCGATAGTAAAGTTTAAATACAAAATTATCACCCCCCAATACTATGAAGTTGTTCCAACAGTAATCAGAAAAAAATATTTAAATTTTGAAAAAAAAAAATAATTTCTATGAAATGCTATTAATTTTCTCTGCTTCTCAACAGCTATGCTTTAGAAGGTCAAGCAAGGGAGTTTGAATTGTTTAGAGTTATGAAACACATTTTTAACTGAATAGCTTTCATTATGTTGAGGAACTCAGTTGTCCTTATTCCAGAACAGTTTCAAAGCATGAAATACAAATTTTTGTTTACTCTACTCTTAGGGAAAAAGAAAGGGGACCTTATGAAATAAATCATCTGCAAATATAACCTGATGAAATTGAAGATTGTTTGCACCTGCGTCTGAATCTTACTCACTTATGGGTGATTTTCAGGGATTAATAGCAATTATTTTTGTCAAATTGCATTTTATAATAGGAACTGTTTTGATGTTCTTCCATAACATTATAGGTCACAAAAACCCAAATGCAGCTGTGTAGGTTTGGAACAGTACAGTCCAATAGGTTTGGATCAGGCACTACAGCCTTTTAGATTAGGTCAAGAATAACATGACTTATTGTGTAAAATTCTTAGAGAGAGAAATGGTTTTATATTGTGATAGCATTTTCTTAGAGGATATTTGAATCATATTCATTCCCAGTGATGTTTTGTCCAGTAAAAACAGGGAGTTTACTTACTATTTGAAGACACTATATCCAAGTCCAGTCCAGGTTAAAATATGAGCAAGCTGTTATTCAGAAGAAAAATTTCCATACTATTAAAATAATTCTAAACATAATAAAGAAGATAAGCCACACTTTTAAATTTAGCCTGTGGACCATTCCCAAGTAGTCCAAATTGGGAATTGACTTTAATTTCCATTGCGTTAGAGTGGACTCCTGTTTTAAAAACAAGGAGGTGGAGGAACAGTTGCAAAGACATAAACCAGAACAAGAATATTGCCAACTCAGCCATTCTTGGTTTTGGAGTGGATAACATATCCTTTAAGTCAGTAACACCACTGCTGTCAGAAAAAAAAAAAAGTAGTGATAGGGGTTTCGTGTTGGAATTGATATAAATTGTTCTGTTTCATTACGTCTTGGATGAGGATTTTGCTTTGAAAGCCATCTTTCTCAGATGATTTATGTTGCCCTCCATACAGAAGTGTTTACAGGTCCATGCTTACAGTGCCTTTATACTTGTACTATGATATAGATATATGTATACATACATACATATGAACTGTACTCTGATTTCTGGATTTAAAAGGACACAGCTGGGAGCCTCTGCAGGATTGAAGTCCCTGATTCTGGCATCCAGGGATGCTTCTGCCCAGGTTAAGTTTATTTTTGCACTGTAAACATCTCTATAATTTCTAATCATGTTTGAAAGATATTGAGGGTGCTCCACAATCTTTAGCCCTCACTGTTTACAGGACCTTTTACAGGCTGTAACTTTAACATAGCAATAAGGCCTATAGAGAGCTTAAGTATGAAAGAAAAGCAAAAAGGTGCAACGATGAAAAGGCTATTAAGCCTATTTCACATCAACAATATTCTTTGAAAAATTATTCAGTGCTTTTTAAATTTAAAATTCATCCACACACCCTAATAAGCCAGGGAAATTGCAGCTAAAGTTGCTTCTTCTCTAATTAATACTTCAAATTAGCCCCTTTCAAGGTTTGTCTCTTCTAGAAAATTAGGGCAGGGTAGAACATGTACTGGGGAAATGTTGTCAGTTAGCTGTCAGTTAGTTAAATGACTGCCTACGTCCATGTGAACGACAAAATTACTTTAGCATTCTCCTAGTAAATGTAACTCCTAGAGTTCACATCCTAACCTGATTAATTTTCTAATAAAGGGGAGGGGGCTTTGGCTTCAGATTGTTATGTGAAGTGATACGAAGGGTGCCATCAGATTATTTTAATTTTCATTCTAGCAGAAAGTTTTAGTTTTGATTTCAGCGTATTTCGGGAATATCAACAGTATTCAGTTGGGACAGTATCATGACTCTAATCTGTGAAAAGAAGACACTGGTAGTGTAAAACTTGGAGGATCCCCAATTTTTCTACTAAATTATTAAAAGAGTCAGAGAAGTCATTATTCAAAATTATTTGAGAGAAACAAAAATATGCATTATAAACTGAGCCTGCAGACCATGTTTTCATATAGTTTTTAGACACTTTAGATAATTCCAGGAGCTAATTGCTCATAGAAATCAGTACAATTATTCATTGCACTCAAATGAATTGCACTGTGATAGCAGAATACAATGGTCAGAAGCTGAAAGTAAAAAAAGTTAATAGTAAAGCAAAAATATTTATCACTAATTAATCAATCAAACAGCTTCTCTAGGGATGAGGTGGGTTCTCCATTACTGGAAATAATGAAAACATGACTGTTTATCTTTCTAAAATATATGCTATCATTCCACTAGAAACTAGGGGTCAATGTAGAAATTAATGGTTGAGTTTGCGTGACCTGTGATACAGAGGAGGTCAAAACTGGTGATCATAGTAGATCTGTCAAGGCTTAAAATGTATGCATTGATTTTTAGATGTAACATAAAATCAGGCTACTTAGACAATGTTCTGTTTGAAATGATGGACTTTTAAAGGAAGCCGGTTGCACAAAATGGATTAACACTTCAGCAACACCAGGTTGCATTTCAAAGCAGTAGTGTTTTACTGGTCTTTCTGTTGATTAGCTATATAACACAATGAAAAAGATGCCTTTCTCCTTCTTCCCTATCTAAAATAACCAAACTGTAAGTACTTTCAATTCCCTAAGCTTAAAAAGAATAACTGAATATAAAGTTATTTCAACTCCATTTTTTTCCTTTTCCAATACACGCACATTCAGGAGTATGTATGTGTATATGGACTTTAAATTAATTTGCTTTACTCCATGTTATATTTGATTACATAATTAGCAAACCTTTATTAAAAAGTCAAATCTTTTCCTGTTTCTAGCGATTGGAATATTGTTGCTTTTGTATTTGGGTGGTTAGTTTATTAGAGGACAGGTATAAAAAGCATAAAACGGTAATCAGGCTCTTATTGGTACAGACTTCCTGAGTTCAGAGTTGTGATGGCTGATCAACATGAGAGAAATAAATTTTTCAATATAGGGAAGAATGTTTGTAATACATTAGCTCATGGATGCCTGGCAAGGAATCAGGACAGTCTGGCGTGGTAGACGTGATTGTGTGAGTTCTGTATGGTGCATTTGTGTGTTTTGTTTGTGTCTGTGTGTGCATGGGTGTGTCAATGTTTGCGTCTGTGTGCGTGCCTGTTATATTTAGAAAGCTGTAAAATGCAAGTAACTGAAATAGCAATCTACACACGAATTTATCTCATGTAGACTTCAATTTTTTCCAACTTTGTAAAACGTTTTCTGTATTAAGTAC
Source organism: Egretta garzetta (assembly GCF_000687185.1). NCBI lineage: Eukaryota > Metazoa > Chordata > Aves > Pelecaniformes > Ardeidae > Egretta > Egretta garzetta. The sequence goes on from NW_009260066.1 coordinate 4,700,920, forward strand.
AGCTCAGTCTTGTAACTTCTACAATTTTCTATTATATTAATTCTTTAGCACAAACACCCTTTTTACTCCTCAGCATATGATAATAAAAAAATCCTATTTTACTCTAAAAAAGAAAATTGCTTTTCAACTATGTACTGCTTGTCCACCTCCCTTCTCCCATCTGAACCAGCTGCCTAACAAGTGGCTTTCCAGAGTATCATGCAGCAGTACCTGCTGGGAAGGATGAGCAATTATATGCTACCCAAGCATCCCTCCCTGCCACTTCTAATTTCTGACTCAGCATGATGTGCTGCTACCAAACCAGGTCTTGCTGCCTCAGTGCTAGTTGGTTTGGCCAAGAAGAACAATTCCCAAGTCCACAGAAGTTAAGTCCAAAATGTGCCATATTTGTGTTTTCATTCTTTGAGCCAAAAGAAATCTGATGCTAGTAATGTATGTCCATAAAAATAATTGTTAGTTTTCGCTTAGATTTTAAATAAGCTTTCAAAGTGTAGTTAAGCTAAACCACCTGGTCAGTAGATGAAATCTGATCTATAAGCTGTCTATATGCTGTCTATATACCATATACTATATACTATCTAATTTTGGTTTTGTATGCAGAAAATCGAGTCATCAGAAATTATTTCCTCAAGATAATTTGAAAGGCCAATGACAGGTGGGACTTCAAAGTGGGACAAAGACCCCCAGTTCAATATCTGCTAGGTAACTGCTTTTTGGAAATTTTTAGGGTTATTGCAACAGAAGGCTTTCAAAAATATTGTTGGCTTAAAATGGCCGTGACAACCTTCAATTCCCTCTTGCTTTGCATGATGTTCTGTCTGGGATTGGGAAAGTGAAACCTATCAAATTAAACGGCACATTTTCTCCTTAGCTGCTGCAGGAAGCCCATAAACAGAACTGACCAGAAAGCAGGATACCATTTCAGTCAGGGACCTTGGCATTCTCATAGCCCAAATAAACGTCCTGAGCAAAGTCTGTCTTTCCCTTCTTAAGCTCAGGACTTCGCAACAATTCTGAATGAAAATACTTAAAAACAACAAAGTCAATGGAAGTCATTTGGTTTTTTTTTTTTCCTTCAAGAAGAGTTTTTATCTTCACACACACACTTTATTTTATTCAGTGAATATCCACTCAACCACAAAAGGCCATGTTTTCAGAAAAAGCTTCTCACTGACAGGTGGGCATTGACTGTCAACAGAACTTGTCCCAGTGAAGAACCAAAATTAGTAACCATGTTTTCAGAAGAGATCAGCACATATTAAAGTCTCTTGAAACTGTAGGCCGCATGTCACAATGAGAGCTGAGCTGTTGGGTTCTGAGCTCTTCTGAAAATCAGATACTCCTTTAGGGGATTAAATTGGAACTGAGTCTTTTTGAAAGTTTGGGCTCAATTGTGATGTGCTGAGCTCTTTTTGAAAACAGAGATCTGTACCTGCATCTTTGAGAGGGCTGCGTTATGAAGGATGACTGCACTAGACTGTGAATCATAAAATTTTGTACAGGAGGCTTTCTTGTTAGGGAACGTTATTAATAAAAACTGCACACTGAGGTGTACTGAGAGGAGGATGATTTAGGATGACAGAAAGACCCAACCTTCTTTTCCTTTGCTTTGAGACTCCACACTGACATGACATTTCTCTTTCCTTGATTACCAGAAGATAGGTTAGTAGTGTTCCCCCTGTTTCAGGTCAGTGAATGACATGATATCTCTGTGTTGAAAAATACCTGCCTGCTGCAGATCACTTTTACCAAACTGTGAAGTTTTGAAGAATGGGAATTTTTACTAACTTTGATCTAGCTGAATTATTTTGTAAATGCCCCTACAGTTGAAAAACCATAGTGCAAATTTTGCCATTGAAAAATTCTAATTCCTAAGAAATCCTTGCCAGTGTAGAGCTGCAAATATGTTCCAACCTGGGCTGGTGAGTGGTAACCTGACAAAACAATGTGAATCAGCTTCTTGGAGCCAAAAAAATATTAGCCATGCCACAACAAATGCAGCATCACATTTAATGTAATTTTATTTTTTTTGTTCTTTGGTATTACCACTGTTCGTTTCTTGATTGCACAGTAGAATTTAATAGTCTCCATTTCAGGCACAGTTTGTTTTATGCTGATGTGTCAGCCCTATTTTAATGGGGCTAAAACTGTGCAGTTGGTCAGGTGCAAAACAGCTTAGGGGGAAGTTTCAACTATGGAGATTTCCATGACAGGCTGTCATTTGAGGGGGGGATTTGCACAGCCAGGTATTTCTATTTAAATTTATTACAGATTGCAATGCATAGATTTGTGTAATGTGGCTCAACTGACTGATACTTTTCTCTCTCAGCAACATGAATAGATGCTTGTTGGCCACTAACAGGGGATGAATGAATGGGTGTGAACTATTTAATTACACCTGTGGCATTTATTTCCTTTAGCCACATTTTACTAACTTCTTCAGATACTGCACAGCTGCATCTTGGAGTGAATTCATCATGGTGTCACTACCAGCCGGCTTTATTCTAATTATACATAAAACCATCAATTGAGCACAAGTGCTTATGAAAGTTTCTGTGGAAAAGATCTTAGTTTCATTTAAAGAAAGGAGTAAAAAAGTAAGGAATGGCTGTCATTTGCTGTTGATATTGATAGGCATGGTGTTCCACACGTTCAGCGGTGCATTCTCCAGATAACATTTTCAAAATTACTCATCTCAGAATGGCTAGACAAAGCCATTGCTGAAGGAACTGCATGTTGGGACATCGGAAAAAGCAGCCTTTGCTGAGCTGACAGGTTTGCAGCTGAAGAGCCTTGAGTGCCTAAACACGTCTGAAGATCTGGGTGTCAATCCACCTGGAGAGTAGGTCTTGCTGCAGGGTCCATCCGAGGCCATGGTCCAGAAAGGGGTCTGGTTTCGCAGCAGATTCAAAGGTCAACAGGTTTAATGAGGAAGTGGATGCAACAAGCCCTCCTTTAGCACCCTCTATCAGCGCCTGCTCTTCAGGCATGAAATGCAGATGCATTATCTCATTTTAGCCAGGAGGTATTGTTGAAGCATAGGAGACCTTGGGAACTTTCAGTGCTGCAACCTCCTGTTCATGTTTAATTCTTTGTAGAAAATTTTCAGCAGAAGGCAACCTGAAAACAACACTGGGTAAGTGCAGTTCTGTGTATCATTGCACAAGTATCCCATCTCAAAACCATGGGCTGATCAGTGTTTTTCATATTAATCCATGTGTTTAATAAGAATTTATGTTAAAGCGGTCCTGACTTTCCAGTGTAATAGCGTATCTGAACCTTGCAGCCCCAGTTTAAACCATATATTCTTTCTAATAGAGAATAATTCTCTTTCATTCAGCGTGGAAGAGACTGCTAACCATTGGTAAGTAAAACCAATTGTAAACATCATCTGTTCTTCATTGCTGATTTCTACTATTGGTAAAAAAGCTAAGGTAGGGAAAACCATGCTCCAATCAAATTATACAGAGTATCAGAACCACTTCTGAGTTTCACACCAAGAATTCAGCTGGGTGAAAAACCAGCATTAAATTTCCTGCAGTTCGAACCTACCATTGCAAAGCATTTGGGGCTCTCTTCTTATTTCTCTTACGGTGATACAAATTTGAAGCAGCCTCACTGTGTTTCACTGGCATCCTTCCAGAATTAGAGTGGGGAAGCGACAGAGAGCCTGTTTTCAATAACACTTTTTTAACAGTATTTTGAAGTCTATATTAGTTTCTAATTCTTTGTAAATTCTCCCAAGGCTAACCTAGCAAATCTATGACACTTGTTTAAGTTAAAGCCTTGGAGATGGATCCAGAGTGCCCAGAAAAATGACAGGAGATGAATGATAGGAATTACGGGAAACATAACGTTTAAGAATTCAGTGGTGGACATTTGACTCACTGTACTACTTTAGATGTCAAAGATTACAAACTAATCTTAAATGACTGCATTTGATCAAAGTGCCACCTACTGCTGGGGGGTTTTCTGATTGCCAAAAATGATAGTTTTTGTGAGAAAACCTACTTTTTCTGCTTGACAAGTGTCCTATGAAATAGTATCTGTTGATTTAGTTTGATGTGCTCTAAATAAGTTTAGCATAAGTTCCCAAAATATCCCCTGGAGAATGTTGCTGGATTAGTGAAGCCTTCTTCAGGCAGCATTTTAAGAAACTTGTGGTATGGTATGTACACTTAGGTTTAATGTTGTTACATACTAAATCAGCTGATGCAGAAAAGAATGTCAATTTCACAGATAGCTTTTTGTCAAAAGTTGTTGAAAGAAGCATGTTTTCCCCTCTCTTAAGGATGATTTTCTGCCAGTGCTCTGTATATATATAAACCACATGTATTACAGCTGTTAGTGAAGAATTGGAGAATACATTTTGGAGAGGACAAATTTTCATTAAATATGTAAAAATGACAATGATCTGAAGTCTAAAAGTTGAGATCTTGCAGTAGGACTTCACTCACCTGAATTCAGTGTAAACACTTGCGATAGTCCCAGGGAAAGCAAGACCAGAGCAAAGACAGCAATAACAGCAGGTCCTCAAACACTGAAGATTACAAGTAAGAATGGGTAGAATATTTAACACGGTTTTAAAGAAATTCAGTCCTATTTTGAAGACCTCTGAGCTGCCTCTACCCATGCTACTTTAAGCCGAGGTCTCATGCTTGCATCAACTATGAGTTGGTCGCCCTAAATGGGAGTGATGCCCGGACCTTGGACGTATGCTACCTTGGGGAATGGCAGAATATTTTTCTGTTTTTCCTCTATCACAAGATAAAATGGACAATTTACTGAACTTTGGAAGCACTCTGAGAAAGAAGATGTGTGCTTCTGCATTCATCTTATGTTAAGAAGCAGGACAGATGTAGCTCTATCCTGTTGTAGCTCACCTGGTCACACCAGACAGAGTCCCTTTCCCTTGGGGGAAGGAGCCAAGGGAAGTCCTCAGTGTCAGTTCCTGGAGGTGGATGTCTGTCCTGGATTGGGAGATCCAATACCTTGAAGCTTCTGGGTATCTGCCAGAGGTTCACTTTTCACATCGGAATGGGCAGTAGCATAGTACCAGGGAGGCATTCATGGTAAGTCCACCAGCAACAGAAGAAGCATCTGCACAAAAGCCCATTTCTGGTCCCATCTCTTCTTTGCAGGGTTCTAATTGCATTGAATTTTACAAAGTCACATTATTTGAACATCCTTTTTCTTTCCTACCTGCCTGCTTTTTCCAGGGAACATGACAAAACCTGCTAATTTCCAAGTATTTTTGAGAACCAGCATTTTTGGTTTTGAGTTCCAGAATGTCGTTAAGCCACCATCTCCTCCTTATGATGTGGGGCCAATTACAGTTACAGTGGTGCTCAGCTTAATCCATGGAACCAATTAGGCTCCATCCAGGCCCCTGGGCTTCAGAGCTTGCCCCATCCCAAGGCCCATCAGCCTGTGTCTGCATTTTGCATCCTGAAGGTATGTTGCAAAACATACTCGCTGGGGTGGCAATTTGTTTTGGAAAAGACTTGGGGTGGGGTTTTGGAGACACTTAGCAAACACTTAGCGTGGTCTCTTCTGTGTGGCTTGTGTTGTTTCTGTAATTTTGGGGAACTTCACATTTTCAAAAGCACTCTATATAGGTATCCTACTGACAGTTTACAAAGCTCTGTGTGAAATTTTGTCCCCTTTCAAACTTACACCAGAGCTGCTCAGAGCGGAATCACCACCTCCATGTCACCCTTTGCAGATGTGATGGGCCCTGTGTATTCCAGGTCATTTTCTTGATTCTCATCCCACCCAAACCTGTTTATTCTTGTACCTGTATTTCACACCACTGTGACATCAACATCGTTGGATGTGTTGGATCGTGTGAGTGAAACTCAGCGAGTGGCATGTCTCATCTTGTTAGACATAAAGAAGTGTCTGTGCTGTATTTTTCAACCAGTGAGGGATTATAGATGCGCTATTTCTCTCCTCAGAGCACCTAAAAGTCTACAATGGCCTTAGCACAGGATTGCCATAAAAAAAAGACTGCTCTCTGCCCTCTCACCAGTCTGCGTTCACACACCCCAATGCCTGCCATGTTATATTTTCCAATTTATAAAACACCTTTTCCCTCAGATCTCTTTTTTACCATTTTTTTCGTTACCTACCAGTACAGGAAATTTATCATATGTGGAAGCCTTGAGTATAACAGACAACTTTCGGATCTAAAATGACTGCAGCTGGGGTTATGGCAAGAACTGTCTGAAACTCAGTTATGCCAAGTTACTCAGAATGTTAATTGAATTTTCATTTTTGCAGTTTCTGTAATATACCATAAAAGAAATGGACCATACATAAATAAAATATGTAATAATAATATAGTCTCTGTGATGGGTTTCTTGGTATACATTTTTATTTATAGCACTATAATATATTTTAAGAAATTTCTACTTAGTTATATTATTCAATTCAGTGAATTCAGCATTCCTCAGCTACCCCAATAACAAAAATCTTTGCAAGAAGATTTTAACTATTCTTTTATAGTTAAGAAAGGCTACTCAGTGGAAAATAAAAGTCATGATAATACCACTAGATATGACACAAGCTTCTGTAGAATACCTATGTGACATTAGTGCTATGGTGACCACAGTGGAAAAGTTGTCAAATCTGAGAATACAAAAAAAAGAGGAGCTCTTCTGCATTTGGCTTTGTCATCATTTCGGTACAGAAGTGTGGTGGGTTGACCTTGGCTGGATGTCAGGTGCCACCAAGACGCTCTATCACTCTTTCAACAGCTCTGTTGGTATGCAATACTCCATCAGCCAAGTCATCAATATGCTCATTAGGAACCTGATAATGGGACAGAGAACATGCCCGTTGCATTTGCAGCCTGCCTTGTTCTGGGAGGCATTGCCAGTGTGCTGGAGGTTGGGCTTCCAATTCAAAGTGCTCTTGGGAAATTGTAAACATGATCTTATACTCTTTGCAGGGAGATGTACCAGGTACTGCATGTGGGCATAATTAATTAGCTACAACAACATACGACGCAGAATAACTGGAGAAAATCTTTAGGGGCTGGCTGTGTTTCATGTGTTGAACACGTGCCCACAGTCCTATGCCATGATGAAAATGGTGGTGGGAGGTAAAAACGAAAATGCAATCTGTAAAGCTCTGAAGTTATTTTTCTGCTCATTGTTAGTATCTCAGCTGGAGTAGCATACCTTGTCTTACCCACTATACATCAAGAAAAATATGGACCAGTTGCTGAGATGAAAAAATGAAAATAAGCAGAAGTCTACAAAACCATGTGGAAAGGATTATAAAAAGTGGGATTATCTGCGTAGGAAGGCTGAAGCTGGATATAGCAGTTTTCAGGTTTGTGAAAGCTGCTGCAGAGTGGCAGGGAACAACCTCTCCTATGGGAGGAAGGATAGAAAACAGTAATCTGAAATTGCAGCAGTGGACAACTGAAGTTGGGCATTAAGAAAAAAAAATCTGGTAGTATTAAAGCACTGGGACAGCTTGCGTGAGAAGGCTGTGAATTTAGCATCACTGGAGATATAAACAAATTGGACAAGCACCTTCCAGGAATGACCCACGTGGTTGTGATGCGGAGCAGAGGTGTAGTTCGATGACATCTTTTGGTCATTACTGGGCTATGCTTGAGCTGGTTGTGTTTGCCCACTTGTGTTCTTGCTGGCCTGGGATGGCTGAGAAAAATCAGGGCTGGCATAGCGTATTGGAATACCATGTTGGCAAGGGGTCCACTGGACGTAAGTTTGTTGGCACATGTCTGGATTCTGGGTTGGGATCAGCTTTCTGGCACAAGAACTGAACTACTCCGTCAACATATCCTCCTTCTCTAAGATGCAGTCGGAAACGCAGAATCTGACTTTGTTAGGGTTGCGCCTCTTTCTCATCTTCCTCAGACCATGCAGTAGATGATAGGCAATCTTCCACGCTGCAACTCTAGCCCTGGTACAAATAACAGAAACAAACAAGGCTATTCATGAAAACTTTGCAGTTGTCATATCACTCAGGTCCACCTTCAGACCTCTTTCACTGCTGTAGACCTTTCACATGTATGAACTTGCCTTCTGTTCTTGTTCTGAGCAAAAAAATCCAGAATGCCAATCCACATTTTTTCCTGTAATGAACAGATAAACTTAAAAAAATAACAGAGAAACATTTTAAAAAAAAAAGATTTTCTGTTTTTTTATCATTTTGCATTAGCGTAACTTTATTTATAGGAAGTCACTCTTGATATACATTTGTGTGTGTAAGAAATGAAAATCAGGCATTTGTATCACTAATTAGTCTACTTTTGTGTAGTGCGAGAAAGCCTACTTTTGCCCACAGGATCAATTTAGACAGATATTAGATGGGTATCTTTCTGCATCATTACTAACAGTGTAATTGTAGTAATAATTTAATATGCATCTTATTTATTTTCTCCCTGCTTTTTGTGCCATTTCATCCCTGCAAACAGACAATTTGTGCTGTTACTTGCTGCTTTTCATGCTGTTATGTTTGTCTTGCACTTGCTTAGCTATACTTTAATGTCACTTATTTGCCCATTTCTCCTTGCTTTTCACTGAAAGATGGCAAATGTCTCAATATCCATCCATGCTCCCTCATATTACTTCAGTGCATATTATCTACTCCATCAGGGAAACAAACCCAAAACACAGAGGCTGAGGTGCTTCAGAGCATTTTTTTTTTTTTTGAGGAATTCAATACAAGGCATTCCTCAGACTGCTTGGAAAAAACTTTGCAGTTTTCTGTTTTTAGCTCCTTTGGTGGTGCAGCAAGTGGTATGGAAAGCCCAGCCTGTGCTGTGCCGTTGCAAAATACGGACCTGTGGTCTCAGCTGCCCAGTCAGTTTTGCAGGTACTGAGTGGGTTAAAATACTTTGTGGAAATATACTTTTACAGAACTTGCTAGCAAAATGGGCTGAGTGGTGCTGACACATCTGTGAGATTAATGGTGTCATGCTTCAGTGCTGATGCATGATAAAATCCTGTCAGCTCAGTTACAGAGTAGGCGAAACAAAAATTAGATGAACATAACCACAGAATCACTAGACATAAGCAATGTTACTGTACCCAAAGGGTCCCCAGCAGTAACTACAATCATGGCCCGCAGGTAATTTGCACAGGGAGACACTTGAAATTACACGTTGGGACCACAATCTCTGCAACTAATTTAATTATCCCTGGCACCACAGTTGTCTAGCTCAGAACAAAATATCAGGGTTGACTCTGAAAGGTGAATAATGCTGATTGGTCACGGCTCAGGCTTGGAGCAGGTCGGCGCTGCCGCTGCGGTGCCGGTGAATGCTGTCCCCCGGTTCTCCTGGCTCTGTGCCTCCGAACCGCAGCACGGCCGGCAGCCTCCCTCTCCTCCCCGCGTGCCGTGGGGGACGACGGCACTGCTCTTCTCGGGGCGATGCTGGGCACAGGCAGGAGCGGAGCAGAGGCAGGCTTTCCCTTCCTCTCCCACAGCAAGGGACCATGGTGGGAGACAAAGCTGGAGACCCCCAGGGCTCACGGTGTTGGCTCGGCGTCAGCTCTGGCAGAGCAGGGTCCACACAGGCATACTCGTGTGCATGGCTGCTTTGTGATGAGTATATTGGAGCTTTAAAATAACGTGTCTTGTCCATCACTGTACCAGAATTACTGTCAGCTCTTTAGAAGCAGCTCCCTAAAAGTGCTCCATTAGACTCTTTGTAGATGAGTTGCCCGAGAACAGCCCCGTCACGTGCCAAGCATCCGCAAAGTGGACCAAGGTGAATTGTGGTTTTGCCTGCAAAGGCTTTTTTCTTCTAATGGGGGACATCTAAAGAGCAGATGGATTCTGAGAAAGAAAACTTGCTGAGGTTGGTAATAGATATGCACTGGAGGCAGAGCCTCTGCATGGAAAAGATTTTGGAGGAAAAATTTCTACGTGGATGTACACTGATACAGTTAATTTATACAAATGGTTAGTTGCGCCTTAAACTAAAAATTCTTGGAGGGAAACACTATCAAGGAACTTGACTACTGAAAATGTTTTATGCCATTAACAGTTAAGTATAAGCAGCTGTTGAAGTACATAGGATTATCATAATAATATTTGCAGCACTGGTTTATATTCTACCTTTCATCATTATAAAAAAATACTGTCCTTGGGGGATACATGTGAATAACCCTATTTATTACCTTTTAAAATGGGTTAAAATAGTTCAAGGTAATTATCCTTGCCATTTTATTTGGCCCTCTTTTAACACTTCTACTTCAACACTGCTTTTATTTTTTTCTTTCCCCCCAGCAAAGTCTGGCTGTTTACTGGACTTTTCAAGATAGAAAAGTACATCAGAGAAAGAAGAGGCAGAAGGATTAACACTGCCCTCTGATGCAAGAACTGCCTTGGTAAAAAGGAATAAATAACTGCTTGGCAGTAGTTATTTAGCTCTTCAGTGCGTAAAAAGTGGTAAAGTATAAGGTGGAAGTGTGGGGGACATCTAAAGAGCAGATGGATTCTGAGAAAGAAAACTTGCTGAGGTTGGTAATAGATATGCACTGGAGGCTGAGCCTCTGCATGGAAAAGATTTTGGAGGAAAAATTTCTACGTGGATGTACACTGATACAGTTAATTTATACAAATGGTTAGTTGCGCCTTAAACTAAAAATTCTTGGAGGGAAACACTATCAAGGAACTTGACTACTGAAAATGTTTTATGCCATTAACAGTTAAGTATAAGCAGCTGTTGAAGTACATAGGATTATCATAATAATATTTGCAGCACTGGTTTATATTCTACCTTTCATCATTATAAAAAAATACTGTCCTTGGGGGATACATGTGAATAACCCTATTTATTACCTTTTAAAATGGGTTAAAATAGTTCAAGGTAATTATCCTTGCCATTTTATTTGGCCCTCTTTTAACACTTCTACTTCAACACTGCTTTTATTTTTTTCTTTCCCCCCAGCAAAGTCTGGCTGTTTACTGGACTTTTCAAGATAGAAAAGTACATCAGAGAAAGAAGAGGCAGAAGGATTAACACTGCCCTCTGATGCAAGAACTGCCTTGGTAAAAAGGAATAAATAACTGCTTGGCAGTAGTTATTTAGCTCTTCAGTGCGTAAAAAGTGGTAAAGTATAAGGTGGAAGTGTTAAATGCTGCCACTAAGCTGGTTAAACTCAGAGCCAGACTGCCAAATGTGTTTACGTGCCTACAGGCTGCAGACATGGGTGCTCATGGGGTTTTCAGAAGCATCAGAACAAATTAGCTGGTAAACTACCACCAAGGTCAATAGACATCAAAGCTAAACTGTGTGCATGAGTGTTAAGCGGCTGTAGTATCAGCTGACTAATGTTCAAGTAATAAAGAATATATGTAAGCCCATCAGTTCCAAAGGATCCCTTGGCTCTTACCGAAACATAACTGGATGAAATATATAATATCCGTAGCTATGGGAGTGTGTCTGTCTCCCTTTTTCAGCCAAGGTTACTATCTGCAGTAGATGCATGGGAAGAAGATCCCGACCAACACGTACAACATGAACCTGCCCAGGTCTGTTTTGGTGAGCCAGGAGGATTTCCCTGCAGCCTTGGTCTCCTCCAGTGTCTCCTGATCTCCAAACCCCAGATGCCTTCAAATGACCCTTGCACCTCATTTCTTAAAAGGCTGAATAAGTCATGGAACCCGTTGTTCTACTTTTCATAACAAAACGAGAATGACTTACAGCCTGGGGATCCCCAACTGTTTTGAATGGTAACCCAGTAGGTAGGGCTCCCCTTCCTCCCACCCACCTCATTGCTGAAAGGGGGAACGTAAATCCTGCCGGGTGCTCCTTGCCAGTGTAAGGACTGGTGTGGGAGAAAATGCGAAATCATTTGAGTGGTACACAGGGACGTGGCTTCATGGACTGAGAGTGAGGTCCAACTCCCCAAGTCTGTGCAGGGCTGCAAAAGTGTGAAGCAAACCTAATGTTTGAAAAAGGGAGCTAAAGCAGGAGGCTGTAGAAAAGGATGATGTGGTCAAAAGAGTAGAGCAGAAGATGAGGCTTGCAGCAATGTTTTACTGTCTCCATAAATCTGAGGATGCCGAGCAATGTGACCCATCTGAAATGGGAGCAGAAAACTAGTTCTGCTGTGAAGGGCTTGAAAGCCTTCCAAAAATTCAAGGTGTTTGAAACACATTATTGAGTTTCTGCTCTCACCCTGGCCACAACACAGAAGTAATATAAAAATTTAGAGGTGCCTTTTTGTCTGGTCTGAATCAGAACCAAGGGATAAAAGAACATTTTCAGGATTTACGTTCCTGATCACTGGGCAGCTAATAGAAATGAACACATAGTATAAAACTGTTTCACAAATATTTGTTTGACTTTGAAAATAGCCCCTGATTTAGTTCAGTTCTGTATTCTTTCATCTTCTCATAACATTTGAAAACTCCAGCTTAACTAGGGAGGATATGCAGAAAGAGCAGAGTTTGAGCTCAGGTATTTAGCTGTCCAATTTAAATTTTGCTTTTGGCCATTCTAAATGCACAGCTTGCTTACAGCACATGAAATGCATTTTTTTTTTTTTTTTTTTTTTTGGTTCATGCAAGGAAATTGAGCAAATTGGTATAGGAAAGTAAGCAAATCAGTGCTGGTGCTGGTCTGGTCTTATAATGTGGATGACAAGGAACAGAAAAGACCCACCACTTGGAGTATGTAAAAACAGCTTGACTGGTATATTGCTTAGCTACTGCAATAATGATTGAAGTTCTTAGCAGGCACAACATCCTCTTTATGCTTCATGTTATACATGAAGGTAAGACAATGGGCAATGGGCACAAACTGAAACATAAGAGGTTTCAGTTGAAGATGTGGAAGAACTTCTTTGCTTTGAGGGTGACAGAGCACTGGAACAGGCTGCCTGGGGAGGTTTTGGAGTCTCCTTCTCTGGAGATTGGGACATTGGAGATACTCAACCCCCGCCTGGATGACGTCCTGTGCCCCCTGCTCTGGGTGAGCCTGCTTCAGCAGGGGGGTTGGAATGGGTGATCTCTGGAGGTCCCTTTCAACCCCTGCCATCCTGAGATTCTGTGATTCTGTGGGTTGCACAACACAAATTAGCGGTTCTGGAAAATGCAAGCAATGTTAGTAGTATGCAAATGCAAAGTGAGGACTTTGTGTAGGATGGCGTGTGAAGGTAACGGAGCAAAACATCCTGTTCAAGTACAAGTAAGGAGCTAGTGCAAGGTCAGAAATTGTGGCAGGTGGTGAAATAACGGAGCAAAATGTCCTGTTCAAGTACAAGTAAGGAGCTAGTAGTGCAAGGTCAGAAATTGTGGCAGGTGGTGAAGTTATTAAAATATGTGGGAAGATAAAGGGTGCAGAGAGGCAGGTTTGCTGGCTGACACAATACAATTCTGAGGTTTTGTTTCCAGCACTGGCAACTCATCTCAGCAGCTTCTTGCCAGCTACAATCCCTGTTCCCTCTGTGAAAGCAGAAGGAGTTGACGGGCCCAATAGCCAAGTTATAACCTCCTGAGATGACTGTGGAGGTATCTACAGAAAACGTGGCCATGCACAGGTAAATGTTGTCTTTCCCGGCTCAGGTAGTATCCCTGACTTGCACTGACTTTCAGTACGCTCTTCAGGCAGAGAGTTGGGAGTTTTTTGGTTGTTCTTGCTCAGTGCAAAGCCTATATCTGTCACTGTGACCATTGCTGTTACCACAGTGCAAATAATAACAACAGCAGTGTAAAATAAATAGTCATTTGAGGCTTGATGATGGGACAGAAATGTTCTCAGCTGGGTGCCCTTGGTTTTGCTGGGCACTGCTGAATTTTGCCAAGAAGATTGCCCCAGATACTGGTATGTCCTCGTCTCCATGAAGTCCTCCCTGCCATGGCTCTATTTCAGCAGCCCAAGGTAATGAATTTATTTCAGTTTATTCCCACGCTGGTTGTGCTAGGAGGTCTCTTCTGCCCATGCTTCCAACCTCCATTCCGATCCTAAGGTTTCCCAGCACCGTGGTGATCTGTGCCCATATCACCTTCAGTGTGGAGTCAGCTTAGGCAGAGGAAAGTGTGGGTTTTTGATGTTGGGATTATATACCTACAGATATATGGCCAATATACTGTTTGCTCACAGGAACATTACAAAGATTGCACCACTTTTTAACAACTTACTTTTTGGTGGGATGAGTGATAACAAAGTTCCAGTGGTCTTAGGAGGGAAACTCTTCTTCATAAAGAACCCAAAGGCAAGTGTAAAAATCTCTTCTTCCTTATCAGGTAACATCTTAATGTTGGCTGCTGTGAGGATGTCTGTTCTCAGGAAAAGGGTCATTAATTTTAACTGGATCATGCAGAGCGATGAACACCTGCAGTTAATGCTGAATAGATGGGGAGGTTGTGTGGACCCAATAAAATGAACCTGAATATCCATCTGTACAGAAATGATTCTTTACCCAAATCCTACAAAATCAAAGGTAATCTGTTTTTGATGTGCTTCTATTGCTGTTGCTCCTCTCGAGGCACTCTGTCCCCCTGCATGGTCAGCAAAAAGAGGAAAATTAACTCCATGACCATTCTGTAGCTTTGGCAGAATTAGCAGACACTCCTGCCAGAGCTTCAGCGTGTCTTGCTGCTTGTGATCCCCTTTGGCCACACAACTTGTCCTTTGTATCTTTTGAGTTTCTCATAGTTCAATGTGGGGACATAAGATGAGGCACTCTATTTTTGCTCTTTCTCAAATTGTTTTAACGAAGCCACTTATCTCATGAGCATCCACTCGAGCTACCCCTGATGTGATTTTATTAATTGTGTGGGTAATATCATGGTGAAAGTGTCACGGTGAGCATGATTCCAACTTTGAGTTTTGCCCTCACTGCAGCACAACTTTAAACACTGTAAATCAGAGGGGAAATGCATATATTGGATAAAAGAGCAAATGGGATTAGTCATATTTGACATATAGTCATATGCGGGCAGGGCTGAAGTTTGGGGTTCAGACCTAGGCAGCAGCAGCAACGCTGCTGACCCCAGGCCATCCAGAATCTGAGTCCCAAAATCACAGGAGCAGCTGGAAAAAATATATATAGTCATATATAGTTATTTTTGTTTGCCTTCTGGTTTTGAAGACTTTGAGCAGAGGCTCTGTGTTTGCACTCGCTTTGTATCTGTGAGCTTCTCTCCAGAGTCAGAAGGGATGGAAATTTGGCTTTTCATTAGAAAAAAAATTGATGTGCAAATTCACACACAATCTCTAGATGCCAGCCACCAGTTCTTCAAGGCAATCTCCAAACAGCAGGAGACTTCCGATAAACTCGTAAGAGTTATAGCTGCTGCTCCAAGAACTGCAAGATTTGGCCGGAAGTGAGAGCTGCAGGCTGTTTCTCCTCTCACCTTTATAGTTCATTTAATCTGATCAGTTTTCTGAAACCCTGATAATTAAAACCTGATCTCATCTTCCCCTCTGTCCCTAGAAAAATGAATGAAATAAGAGAGGATAGAAATTCCTCCATCTTCCTCTTTATTGTTGTACCCTGGAACATCAGCTCTGCAGCATTTAGACTCTTTTATGAGACTTCCTTTTCCCTTGCGAATGATCCCCAGCTCTGCAGAGTTTTCTGACATTATTCTCTCAGCACTAAAGAGAAAGAAATGTTGGAATGCCAAACTCCCCAAAAATTGTTTTTAACATCCCCCCAAAATACCAATAACCTTTTAAAAATGTAACATACTAATATACAACATAAAACTTTTACTTAATATAAAAATAACCTTTTATTGAAGAGTTTTATTCCAGATGGTTGTTTCTACTTCAACTTTTGTAAGTGCTATATTGTGATTTGTACTATAATGTAAACATCACATAAATAAATCTGAGAATGAAATGCATGGCATTATAGGAGCAATGTGTTCCATTAATCTCTCAGTGAAGTTTTGATAAATGCAGTATTGTTTGGAAAATATTTCTGACAAATGACTGCTAATTTTCCATCACCAGCATTCACTTCTTTTCAGTGAAAATGGATTTCTTTCAGAATACAGAAAAACTAATAAAAACACCCCTTTCCCAACCACTGCTGAAAAACTTAAAGATACTTATCAGATTTTTACAGCAGTGAAGTCTGATTATAACGACCAGAAGGTCTTCACACTTTGCTTGTGAATCTTTTTGTAATCTTTAAAGTGGGTATCTTGAGCATCAGGTTTATGCAAAGGCTGGAGATGACCACCTGTCCTGCCCTAGGGTTTGTTGCTGCATTAGTAGACCAGTCCTAAAATTAACAAAATTTATTTTCACTTAAATTTGGCATAATTTGAAAGTCATTTGTAACCTTTCAGTTATAAGCTGAAGTAGGATTCTATCAGATTTTCAGTATTTGCACCTCAATGTAGTTTATTTTGGTATCAGTATTGAAGATATTCTGAAGTACCAGGTTCTGTGCCCCTACAGAGACTTTCTAGCTTTTGTTATAAAAGTCAGAATATTTATCTCTCACTTTTATTAGCAATTTTATTTTTTAATGCAACCTCAGAATTGCAAAAGTGTTGCCCAGATTTTTAGTGAAACCATGGAGTTTCAGGAATTTAATTATAAACGATCATTAGGGTACTTATATGCCTCTTTGGAGGGTGAATATGAAGTCTCTTCTGCACGTACACAGAGGTCCTACACAGACATGGAATGAAATCACCTACAGAAGAAAAAACAAATTTGAAAAATCGTAGCCTAGGGTCTTTCTTTTCTCTTGAAGGTACTTTTGCATGTTTTGTATTGTCTCCTCCATCCTCTTTTCTTTCTTAATCTTTCCTATAGAGGATAATAACCCAACAATGTTCAAATGCACTTTGCAAACTCCCCACGTTCAAATAGTTCCCAAATTAGACATTATAATGAATTCAGTCCTTCAACGAATAATGCTGTTATTTTTACCCACTGAACTCTGACACATGGTTATTATGTTTAGCTTCATTTTTGATGGGTGCAAAGCACCCAACTCACCTACAGAGAACGTTGAAATCTGTAGTGTTCACAGACTACAGAAATCTTGACAGGGCTCTGATCTCTTTGTTCACTTCTCAATTTTTTTTCTCCATTTTATGGTCATGAAAGTTGCACTTATCTGTTCTTTTTCACTGAAGTAATGAAAGAAATGTATTCAGTGAACTTGCTCTGTAACACTGATAGCTGCGATGACTGAGCACCAGAGTTTGAAATCTTCGCAGCCATCCAACAGGTTTGCAGTTTCTATTAACAACGAGGGTTTCAAACACTGGTCAAGGATAGTCTATTTAAATAACATAGAGCCAAACAGCTCTTACTGCACACTGCGGGGAGCAAAGAACACCTCTGCCTACAAACACCACCCTAGGTCTCTCAAGACATTACTTTTTGCTCAGCCTTTTGAGACACCGAAATAACTTGTATGGTTTTTCTCCATTGAACTGTCATCAAAAGCATGTTAATTAGTAAGTATTAGTCAATTTCTGTTTTGTAAGATCTTCTTAAAAGTATAACTGCTAGACTTTGTATATTGCATGTTATGACCCATATCTGTAGAAGTATATTCATATTAAACCAGCACACAGATACGGAATACTTGCTATTTTTAGCAGGTATTTATATTTTTTTTTATTCTTTATTTTTTTATTCCTGCAGCTGAATGTCATATGTTTCACATTCACTAAAGAAGTGGTATAAAACATATATCAGATTATTAACGCTCACTGCTAGGCTTGACACCTTTCATATACAGAATCTGGCAATTACCTTTATTTTTCAGTTCCTATGCAAAATTACATCTTCCTCAGCTCCAACCCAGGCAGCCAGTTTCCAGACCATGCAGGACTTTGTTCACAGTACATAACCTGTACCGGCATGTTACAGAACAACATTTCAGTACTAGAATCAGATAATCTATTTTTCTCTCTCTTTTTTTTTTTCCCCTGAACAGATTTACCATTAGCACCTTGCCTTTTATGTTGCTTGAAAGTGAGATTTTTATACTCGTATTAGATTGTGTGTCCATTCAAAGGGACACCTGCAGGAGTGGTGATCACAAAAATATTCCTCTTAGACCAGATACCTTTCAAAGCAGCTGTTAGCAGGCCTCCTGGAGGAGTAGCATATCAACAAACTGGAATCCAGAGGAGATTTTTGAAAGGAGATCCTCCAGTCCTTTCTCTTTCTAGTCTGGATTTTGGTTCTAGTCCTGGCTCCAAAAGTCCTTACTGCACTGCTTGCCTGTGGAAAGAGGTGTACAACCATCGCTATCCCAAGCTTTGATTTCCCATACCCTAGGTGACAGCAGAGTGTTTTGAAAAGAGAGCAGGCTTTCATGTACAGGCATGCAATGTTTTTTTGAAACTGCACAGGAACTTTCTACCTGCTGTGCTTAATTTTAAAATCCCATTAGATCATAAAAATAAATGTTTGCTCTTTCACTTCTCTGCCATCTTGTACCAGTTTTCTTTAAAAAAAATTGGCTGCAGCACAGATTTCCCCTTACCATCTTCGTAGCAGGCTTGCCCTGCAAATTATTTTTGTCTTATCCAAGCTAATGGTATAAACACTCTAAAATGTGTTTCCACCCTCACACACACCCCCACAGCCCTCCGCACTCTTTAATCTTTACTTGTGTTTGGAGCAAATGCTTTTTTTTTAATCTCAGGAGTCAGTATTTTCCTCTAGCAAGAAAAGTTCACTTCTTGGTTTTTTTGGTATGGATGAATCTTCCAGGTGTTTTTGTGGCGGTTCACAGTATAATGCCTTTCTTTAAAACAGCCTTGGAATATTTCACGTAACTTTTGAGCAGCCACCTCTCAGTCTTCTCTATCGACTCTTCAATACTGTGTGACACAAAGTCGTGTTTCCTCTTTGTTCCTCAGTCTAATTTCCTGTGATGCTTAATCTATGTTTATGTCACATGGGATCAAAATGTCCTGGTGCAACGTGTCTGGGCAGTTATATTGACGTGAGTATACACTGGCCTTGTCTCTTGAATAGCTAGTGATGGAATGATGTTCCCAGGAGAGGAAGGATTTCAAATGAACTTTGGTGTTGGTAGGAGGAGCAAGGAAGTTACTAAGTAGGAGAAAATAATTAGTTATTGGGACAGCAGCTGGGAGGTAGGATAAGGATAAAGAGAGAAAGAAATAGGAGAATGTGTAAAGAAGTTTGCAGGAAATATTACTGAAATAAGGAAAACTGTCGAGAGATGAGCTGATGCAGGGAGCTGAATCCCATGCTTTGGCTTTGACGAGGAGCAGAAAACATGTTGTTATGGAGACATCTGCAATACCATCTTTTTCAAAAAGTGAGCTGAAATCCTTGGGAGCATGGTAAGTCTGAAAAAGTTGGAGTCACACATCAGTACAGTTTTGTGGTGTGAGTTACTGGTTTTATTGGTTTGGAGATCCACGAGATGCACACAGTTTGGGTAAGCATGTGAAGTGTTCCTCTGTGTCTTTCTGCCATTCAATTCTGGTGTGAACACCTGAGGTTAAACAGATGCACATGGTCTCTGCAGGAAAGGGCAACCAGCACAGCTGTCCCTCTTTGAATGATGGTGAAACAGTGTTGGGAAAATCATTTCCAGATGTGGGCTTCTGGAAAGCAGCTAAATGTCCAGCATTGTCATTGGTCCACAGTCTAGAAAGTGAAGTTCCCTTGCTGCTCCATTTATGGTATGTGCTGTGGAAAAAAGTAAGTAAATGGGGGAGAGGAAAATGGAAAACATTATTACTATGCATTCTCCACTTTGCCATTCTGTGCTTTACAATTGCCTAATTGTTCAACAGCTTCACAATAAAAATGCCTTTTATTTTTTTCCAGGCACTTAGAGATGACTTAAGTGTCATTTAGTCAATTGGCAGAACAAAGAAGTCAATTTATGGATCAGATTTTCTCTGTTTCTTTATTCTTTAAAATAATTTACTTTATTAGTTTAGTGTGCTTGAAAGGTGAGGGATTGACAGGACTACAGCACAGAAATACCACTTTGCAGAATCAGGTCATACACATACATCTTTGCTAAAGCTAGAGTTGAAAAGGTAGGACGTTGTCAGCTTCCAATTGCATTTAAATTTAAATTCCCTTTTTTTGAAAAAGAAAAAAGAAGGAGAAATAAAAAAGTAGCTGGCTCCCTAGCACATTCCAAATCACATTGTGTCAAGTGTTAGAAATAAATGCCTGTAAGTACATGAGAATGAGACTAAAGATGGCTGGAAAAGCCAACAACATCTCAACTTTCTTCACTCAACTGACCTCATCCCACTGAATCCAGTGGGAAACTTCCTGCTGGCAGCCAGGAGAGATGTTAACTGGGGTCCTTGTAAAGTACCTAGAGCTGATTAAGGCCCCTCACAATTTCTTCACATTCTGCTCTCATTTCTGTCTCCTAAATATGCCTGCTTGTTTACATGCCCATGTATCTTATGAATGGGATTCTGGTGTGCCAAATCATTGCATCCACATTCACGCGCACATCCAGCTCAGTCAGTGGCCGAGTATTTATGATGTCTCAGCTGGCACTGTGTCCAGCCTGGGAAAACAGTTCTCTGAAGACAAGAATTTTTTTAGAGTTACTTCACTTAAGAAGAAGTGGAAAAAAATTGGAAGCACTTGAGTCCTATCACATCTTCCTGAACTTCCTGAAAAAGCTTCATGGAATAATTTGAAATACCCCCACTCTCCGTAGTGTGGTAGTGCCTTGCAAATAGAAATGTCCTTGTGTTCCATAATCATTTTTTCTGTGAGCGATGCAGAGGAGATCAGCGTGTATTTGTTTTCCCCATTATTTTTGTTTAATACACATAGTGATATTCACCAGTTGATTGATCTCCTGCTGGATATTTATTACTCAGCTTCTCATGAGACCCCCATTCCAGGCATGAGCCTCCTCTCTACAAGAGAGAGTGCAGGACTGCCTCTTCTCTTGGCCTCCTGATCTCCATCCCTGCCTTCTGCCCTTGCAACCAATTGCCCTTGTCCCCAGATACCTTCTTTTTCTTCCCTTAAGTTGAGGCCCCAGACTCTCTTAAATACAGGACCACTCTGCCTTTTCCATTTAACTACTTGGCTACCTGTCTAATGTCAATGCCGTAAGATACATAGTCTGTCCAAGGATCTCTAAGCACAAGTATCTTTCATATAAATCAAGACAAATCATTAAATACACATAAATAAATTTCTACTTCTCCAGATTTTTTTAACCTTTTGGAAAGTTCATCTTTCAGAACACAGCTTTTCTCTCAAGCTGTGTGGCACCTCATTTTTTCTCTCTGGTGTGGTTAACTTTCTTGCCTTTAGAGATCCTCATCCAGACAGGAATTCATTTCCATCTAAGCAAGCCACCCTGGTTCCTTTGCCTGCTCTGAGCATCCTGTCCCTGCCTGTCAGGGCCCTCAGCATTGTACCTTCTGCCACCCACACTGGGCTTTCCAAGGATCTCATTGCCAAAGAGTCTCTTTCCCCTGGTTCAGGTACCAACATGACATACCCACTGGCACCTTGCAGATGGTGACCTTGCAGCATGGTCCTGAATCTCACAACAAGCAATGGCATCAACTCAGGAGTCATAAGGTGGCATGGTAAATTCCCCAGTCCTCTCTAGGACTAGTGGAAACATGTGGGGATTCTTCATGGGATGGTCTTCACAAGCATACTGGCAATGGAGGCTCCACAGTGATGAAGCCAAGAGTAGACCTTGCTTTCCTGCAGTGGGTCCCTCACTCCACTTTCTGACAAGGTGCATTTGATCTCAGCTCACCTTACCAGGAAGGGCAGCCCATCAGTTTCCTACAAACCAGCAACCCCTGTTCATGTGTGCCCATGGAGTTGGGTATTGTTTTGGTGGCTACTAGTTTTTTTCAGCTGGAGACTTATGGGCTAACAGCAGCCAATAGATATCAGTGGAAACCACACAAAACTTAAGAGCCAGACGTACCTATTGATCCATAATTCAAATATCTTGTACGAGTTGGTTTCATCTGATCCTTCTTAAAACTTGAATAACAATGGCACTATTAATAAATGGTTATCTACAAATGAGAACCTCTCTTGAAAGTGTAATTTGTTGATGGAAATAAATGGAAAAGGCTAAAATATAATATACCGTATAAGACTAGGATTTCTATTTATATATATCCTCGCTTATCAGGGAAATGGCAATGCTGTTTTACTATATCATTCTGATTTTGAAATATCTCATTATAAAAAAGCATTATCAGTTTTGATGATTACCATACTAAGAACCTGAATAGATATATTTGAACCTGATCTGAGAAATAGCATTTTATATAATTTTCATATGTATTTTGGTTTTTAATTGCAAAAAAGCATGATCTTTTCAAAATTACTGCAGTCTGAGAAAAAGCCCAATGCAACAATAATACCAGCTGTATCACATATGAGTCTGCATCTGGAATGAAGCAGCTACACAAAAAAATTAAGATAGCAAGGAGCTAAATTTCATTTTTAACAGGCTCTCACTGGCACACTCTACTTCTCTCTATCCTTTTGCTTGAGAAGACAGCCTCAAATGAAAGACTTAATAAAGTGTAATACAAGCCTATGGGTTTTTTTCCTAATGTATTACACCATAATTTTTGTTGTAATTATTTTTTCACCTACTTGATATGCTTAAAGGATTCTGCATACACAGTTAGAGAACAAATAAAGCCGACAAACATTAGTGATACTATCTTGTAGAATCATGATAATTACAGATTAGCACGTTGTAGAAAAATACCTGATAGACCTAAAAATTATATGATTAGATAAACCTCTTAAAAACTGTAATTCATGTATGACTTTTAATAATTTACTGTACTCCTTATTCTCCTTCCCAGCTATGATTTTCAAGATTTATTTGTCACTATTCTCTATTTTTCTGCTGTACACAGTGTTTGTGGGCTATGGCAACCAATCCCCTTGGGCTTTCTTTTGCTTTAATTTGCATAAACACAGGCATCATATGAATATTCAGTGAGTGGCTTTGCATTAAGTAAGTGCCCTTAATCAGCTTTTCAGTTCAGTTTTATTGGTTGCACGCATAGTCAGTTATTTCATCCAGAAAATCTGAGGGCCCTACAAAGCTAACCAGGTAAGGATTGCAATTCTTCGATGCATTTAATGAAGGAGAGTTACCACTGATGATATAGATCCTGGAGATGGCTCAAAGCTTGCTAGTTTGCTTGGGGAGAGGCTGCGCATGTACTTTTATTATTATTGTTATTGTTATTGTTTTTGTTGTTGTTATTAACCCATGGTGGTCAGGTGGGCCCACGCTTCTGCAATTTGCATAAACATCAACTCTTAATGAATAATGCATAAGGGTTATTTTAAACACTAGGCTCCTAGCACGGCGGTCTCTATAGCAGTGCGGTTTGATTGGCTCTGCAGCATTTCCATCACTGGCAAATATTCCTATAACATGAAAGCCACTAAAGAAGCTGAACTGAACATAACAGTATTTGTTTTTTGAAAACGTCAGCTATCTTTTCAAAGAAAATTGCACAGATCTCCCCCCACTCCCTCCCTGGCTATTAACGCTTCTCATTTTCCATGAAAAAATATGTTATGAGCTTGATTGCAGCCGCTGTTTGTAGCCTTGACCAGCACCTGAGATTCCTGGGGAAGGCAGTAGCAGCTGTATTTGTCTTTAACTTGCATAAACATGAGCAAAGTGTAAATATGAAACCATGGTGTTGGTATGCAATGTGCACCCTCCCATTTGCATGCTGGAGATCTCTCCACTCTCCTCCTTTTAAACAGGAATGCAATCTGGAAAAAGGAATAATCACACACTAAATAAGTTATTTATGATGCTGGTTTGATTCTTTTGCTGTCTAAAATGTCATTTGAGGAGGAGGACTGGAGGGAGGGATACCTTTTCATAAACTAAGGAAAGGCGATTAGGAAAGAGTTAATTGAGGACTCAGCACTTGGGAAACAGGGTGTAGAGAGTCAAAGCTAGTTTATGTATTTAAATTACTGGAGAAAATTAGCATAATTTTCCTTATTCTTAGCTTCGTACTTAGCTTTTGTTAGTATCTTGAAATGAGCCATTAGGGGATAAGATAATCACATCTAAAACTCGCTCGTTACAAAGGGTTCTGATCCAGAAGCTCATAGGCGTGCTTGCCCTTGCGGTAGTCAGTGTCACAGGCAAAATATACCATATGTGAGCACCAAAGATGGCCACATGGAGAAGGAAAATTAATAAAGCAGAAGCATGACACACAATAACCGTTATGGTAAAAATCATATTAAATGGTATGCGTAATCAGAGCATCTATCCACTGAACTGTATCAAATACAGCAATGTGTGTGTGCATTTCGCAAGCGATCATGAGGAGTACTGAGCTGTCTGTGCCTTCGGATTATAGGTAGAACCTCTAAACCCGAAATGGCTGGATTTTAACAATGCCGCATTACGAAAATTACACATTACATTGACTCCGGGCAACCTGGAGTAATGTGATGCAGACGATGGGAAGCTGATATGTTTCCTACCATGTAGTAATCTCTAATGAGACGATACTGAATAAAGAATGCTTTTTCACTGCTGGTATCAACCACTCCTGTGAATCTAGGGCAAGCCAAAAGCTGGGGGAAAGAAGAAAAAAGCAAAAATGCCTTTTTTGATTTAGTTGTTAGTTTCCTCATTTGGGGTAATATGATGCCTTCAAACAAATATTTCTGCTATTTCTTAAATGGCATTAAAGGAATATATTTAAGATTCCTAGTAGGGGTTCTGCCAGGAGCATGTTTTATTATTTGACCTGTTTGTCAATTTTTGTTCCACCTTTTCCCCTAAAATCACTGCCTGGTGTTTTGAAGGGGAAACAGGAAAGTGGATTAAAACTTAAGATGTAAAAACAGGAGAAAAGAAAAAATGTGTCTCATGACTAGATGCACCTATTCAAGAAATGTTACATTTTATGCAGAATTATTAAAATTAATTTTAAATTTACATTTCCTGCCAAGTACCTTTAATTAAATCTTTCAGGTTTTAATAAGTTCACTGTGCATTTAATCATCAGTCATTAAATGTTTACAGCTATAATAAACACCAAGCAATTTTTAACACTCGATAGGGATTGTAGAGCAGGTAGTTTTAAAAGAATATGCTTACCCTAGAACTGGAAGACTTATCAAAGAAATGGTGCGAAGGATATCTGTATTAGTAAATACATTATTACTGGGTGGTCATAAGATGCAGGACCTTATTCTGAGCTAAGCCCTCCTTCAGTGCCTGGCTTTTGTCACAGTGAAAAGACAATAATTCATTAATATTCTGATGACATTGTTTTTCATCTGTGACTGTTATCACTGCTGCTTAGGTGAAATTTCTAGAGGCAGCATAGGGGTTTTACATGTAGGAAGGACCTTTAGGACTGGGCCTTTGTCAGTCATTTCTGAACAGCAGATGATGTCCTTGTTGGCACAGTGGAAGGGATGGGAGATGCTGCCTGAGGGGTGGGGGGGGGCAGCAAGCCCCCCCTCAGGCAGGGGAGGGGGTGGGCAGCAAGCACAGCGTAATCATCCATAAAGAGATGGGAGGAAGTATGTGGTGGGAAATGATTTAATGTCTTCTCCAAGCAAGGATGCTATGAAAGTCAGAAACCCAACCCTCCACACTGGTGCTTGGAGATAACCCTCACAAAAACCTGTCCCTCCTGCACACAGCCGGGCTTGGCCAAGTGACCTGCTTCAATGTGCTCCCCAGCATCTCCAAAATACCCATCACCAGTCCTCGTACAAACACAGTAGTTTTCTTTTCATCTTTGAAATGAATCCACCATATTGGGTGAGAATGGGACTTGTCTGTTTTGTGCAAAAAAGATCAGAAATAAAACAGTGCCTGGCCTCATAAATCTGGCTGGTATTCTTTTTTTTTTTTTTTCCCCCAGGGGAAATAAATAATTACTGGAAGTACATCTTTAATAACCATGATTGAAGAGTGAACTTTGAACTAAATTCATCGTTAATTGCCCAGAGAGGTGGGCCAGCAATGTGTGCATTTTCTTCCAACTGTTTTGTGGGTTTTTAATTGAACGGGCATAAAAAAAAAAGAAGAACCTGAATATAAATGTTCTCACTTCCACCTTCTTTGCTCCTGCAGTCCTTGTGATGGTGCACTCCTGCTTCTTCAGGCTGAGCACAGCGTGCAACAAAGCCTGTATTTCTGGTACTGGAAAAAGTTGTGGGGAGAAAAAGTGAGCAAACAGGGTTGTGGGCTTTCTGTATACATTTTTAAAAAGAAACATAAATGAACTCTTTTTCATTTTTAATTGTGAGCAACCTTTAGCCAAGCACAGTACTCATTTTGGTTGCTGTGCTGGAGAACTGTAGGACTGAGCCCTAAAAAGAAAAATATTACCTTGACATGAGGAAATAAATTAGGATGCTGGTTCACCTCCCCCTCACCCCAATTTTACACCGGTGTAACGCCATTGACATTAGTGGTGCTATTGCTGACTTACCTTGAGGAAAGGAAGAGGAAAATCAAGCCTTGAGTTTTTCACAGTAGCGACAAAAAAAATCCTACAGAAAGTTACTTTGGATGTGTCACCATAGCCTTCAGTATACGCTACAGGCTTGCAATGTGTGCAGCAAGAGCATATTTCACCTTTATGCATTCCAGAAAAACAACACACTGCACTGACACCCAGGAAAGAGGCTTTTGCCCAACCGTTTACCCACACTAGACTGCCTGCCTTAGTGTATTTGTATCCATTTAATCTTCTGCAAATTCTTTTCTCCTCTCTTCTGCCAACATCAAAAAGTCTTGGTATTTTTGAAGATGTTTTGCTGCAAACCACTGCACATCAGGATTTAGAATGAAAGTGCTGACAGATTATTAACAAGAGAAAAATAGTTGTAATGAAAGGAAACATTTTTACATAATGAGTGGCTTGTTAGCATATCCAGAACCGCAAGGTGGATCAGACATGTAAAATATCTGTTTCTTTAAATGTCAGCTGCTTGAGTTATTATTATTCTCAGGAGCAAAGCAGGGCATATTAGAAAAAAAAAAATTCAAATATGTGTTGGCATGATGCTAAACGAACAAAAGTCTAATAGCCCTGGGTTCTGTACAACCAGTTTTTACAGTTGTGGAATAAGCATGTTTTCTACAGTAGAAAAAGAGTAGAAAAGTTCAAACTTTAAAAAGACTCTACAGATATTTTCAGGTCACATATTCTGTTTTGGCTTGGGCTTTTATCTCACGGTTCTTGTTTTTTTCTGGTTTGGAGGTTGAGGACTGGGAAAAATACTGGAGGAGGTGTCTTTCAAGTGTAATTTTCAAAGAGCATTTAAAAACACCATTAAAGTCATCTTTCTGTTTTACCAGGTAGTCAAACAAAGATCTGCCAGGGTGAGTCTGAGCCAATGCAGCAGCAGAATTTCAATTTAGCAGGTGCAGTTTTTCATTCTTGGCTTGGCTGTTGTTTGCCTGAAAAGTCCTGGAGAAGTTATTTCAGTGCCTATGCTCTCCTCCCCCAGTGATCGTGCTTTTCAGTCATTTTTTGTCACTAAACACTTCTGGTGGGACTTCATTGCACTTGTGGTTGTGTCTTTATGTCATGGAAGAGGGACCCAGTTGTCCTCTTGGGTCCATTTTCCTGGGAAAAGAGATGGAGAAGGAGGGATGTGTTGAGAGAAATCATCACCATAAACTGCCTGCTGCTCTCTGGCCCCTTGGGAATTACTAAGAAAAAATAATACATCCTATAACTCAGTCCCAGATACCAGTGGGCACTGGTACAGAGACAGGGCTGGGGTAGAAGAGCATGTTCTCACACATCCTCGGGCACTGTCCTCACCCCTCTACAGGGAGAAATATCATCCTTCCAACTCAGGATGTCCCCACAGGAAGATTTCTGTAGGAGGATCTTCCAGTTTTCCTCTACCCTGATGACCCTTCAGTGGCTTTCTCACCCAAGTAGAAACAGGTGTCCCCTTGCAAGGTGTTGGAAGGAGTAATTAGTTCATCTTCATTCATCACTTTGGGGATGTGAAGAGCTACATCACTGCTAAGTGTTATAATTATTTTAGTTTAGGATTACATGAATAATTTTCTGGTTTGGCTGGGGTCCACAATTTATTCAATGCAATAAGTAATGACTTTATTACTATCTAGGGCCTGATGGCAGTCACAGGACACCTCACAGAATTAATTTCACTGAAAGGAGGATTGGGCCCTGTTGTCATATGAGTGCATAAAGTCCAGACATTTCCATCATAAACAGCTTACCAAATAAATTTTAAACACAGTCTTAGGTGATGTGTGTGAGAGAGTCAACAGCAGGCGGGGTGTACCATCCAAGGACATGGGACTATCTCTTTCCTGAGTGTTCCCGATTTCTATTTGCAGCAATAAAAGAAATCTTCTCACATTGTAAAAATTCCAAGAGAGACACATAGAGTATTGCATTTATTCACCTAAAGCACCCTGAGAAAATCCATTTCCCAAGGCAAAAATAAGTAGCCTTATGTTTATCACACTGTTCGCTATGTTTTCCAAATGTTAACAGTTTTTCCCGAATGTTATTATCTCTTGGATTTGTAGTATAATTGTACTGCATTACCTTCAAAAATTCTGTGTAAATGTTTATGTCCTTGCATCATTGCAGATGTACAGAACATGATGGGGCATGCACTAAATCAGTACCTCAACACTGACATCACATAATTAACAATTCTCCTTGCCACTGTATGATTTTATTTATCTACTTATTTATATGGTTTATTTTTTAACAAACAGAAATACGTCAATAGCACTGATTCCTTTTTGTATAATGTTGTTGGAGTCCACATTTTCTACAGTAAAAGGAAGTACAATACAGCTTTACCCAATCTTGTTATTCATTATACCACAACTGAAAACAAAAGAAACAAAAACCCCATCAAAATAGCTATAGGAAATATTGTCTTGTTACCATTATTGTAAGATTTTGCTTTAGAATTATGCATATTTTGTGTACTTCAGAATATTAACTTTTTCACATGAACTCACACTGATTTTTCAGCAAGGGAAGTGACTTACAAATTCTTGTCCCAAGTTTATTGAGAAGAAATAAACAAAACAAAAAAAATAACACTAATAAAAAGTATTGCCTCCTCCCCATGGCCTCTGTGCAGTCCCCATTGCTATCCTTGCAGCATTGATCCTGAAGGCTAAAGAATGAAGACTTTAAATGTCAATCTTAATTACTTAATTATTATTTGCCATTTATTTGCTGCAGCTGAATTCAGGTAAAAATTCTGTGTATATGGGACTGCATTTCAGTCTTCAGTATAGATATCTGGGGAGACAAGAAACTCAGGAATAAGTTTCCAGGGAAATTGAGATTGTTAGAAAACAACATCCAATTGCAAAATTCAAAATCTTAACAAGGGGAAGAAGAATCATGTATATGTACGTCTTCTGAGAGTAAGTTAATGAAAATATAATTCAATATCAAACTTTTGAACATATTTGTATTAAGCAATTAAGATGTGCTTTGACAGGTATGCCTAGGAACAGTAACTTCAAAATAATTTTGTAGCTTTTCCCACAGATTTTAGAAAAAGACTGTTGAATCTGAGGAGAAAATATGTTCACCAGTGTTTTCCAATAACCTGGGAAGTTTCTCCTAGTGTAGTGAACAAAAAGCTGTCCTTCTCTTGACACTGTTATTTAGCCTGTTCAGTTCTGTAAAGGACAGATGATGCTTGGGAGATAGCTCTAAAAAATAACTCTGCTGTCTACGGTCCATTTATTCTCTCTTTATAGACTGAATCCCGAACAGTGGCAAATACTTGAAACTGACACTGGTGCCTTCAGAATTCAGCCCTAAATTACTCAGTTAAATTGCTTGGGAAGACAGTTTTTGATTCTCCAATATTTGATCTATGGTCAGCCTATATTCTCCCCATGAAATTATAACCTATCTTCTGAAATATTACCGTGATTCCAACACCAGCCACATGTCCCAAGCAAACAGACTAATCCAAGAGGCAGGATAAGATGCAAACTTTTAAAAAGTAAGGTGATTTTTTTTTTTTTTCCCTCCACCTG
>NW_009260066.1:4731006-4738746 GCF_000687185.1 Egretta garzetta
GGACACTGGCAGGGACAGGGAGTGAACTGACACTTGCAGGCTTCTCTGATGCCCTCTGAAGGGGATGCCAACCAGTAGTTTTTCCCGCTTGGATGAAAAGAAAACAAACAAAAAGAAATAAAAAACCGGAATAATCCCACTGTGCCCAGACCCAGTGAGGAAAAAAGATTCATTGAACCATATGTATATATAATATACCAAATCGGTTGCCCTTCTGCCTTTTAGAGATATTTAGGTTTCCTGCAGGCTGGGGATAAACCTGCTACATCTTTTCAGCAAAGGCAAAGAGGTGTCAATCTGCTAGAATTCGTTTATTATTCACCTAATCTGCTATAATTCACCTATAAATCAGCTCCCTCCACGTGGAACAGAGAAATAAAGGGGGGGTGGGAGGGTGAAGGGGGCGGGGAGCTAAACCAACAACATTGGCCTGAATTCTGGGGTGCTGAGATTCAAAAGAGGGGTGATTTCAGATGATGCAGACCACCCAAACTGGCTTCCTGGGCAGTAAATGATAAACAACAAATTTTCTTGCAGGTTACGGAGGCTCTGCTCACAGCAGCATTGGTTTTTCAGAGGGCTAGAAACAGACACTAGCCAGGGCATAGCAGGGACATTGGCAGGGACAGGGAGTGAACTGACACTTGCAGGCTTCTCTGATGCCCTCTGAAGGGGATGCCAACCAGTAGTTTTTCCCGCTTGGATGAAAAGAAAACAAACAAAAAGAAATAAAAAACCGGAATAATCCCACTGTGCCCAGACCCAGTGAGGAAAAAAGATTCATTGAACCATATGTATATATAATATACCAAATCGGTTGCCCTTCTGCCTTTTAGAGATATTTAGGTTTCCTGCAGGCTGGGGATAAACCTGCTACATCTTTTCAGCAAAGGCAAAGAGGTGTCAATCTGCTAGAATTCGTTTATTATTCACCTAATCTGCTATAATTCACCTATAAATCAGCTCCCTCTAAATACCATGGATGTTATTTTTGGCAGTGTGTAGAAGACAAAGATTGGGAGAGTGATAGTAGAAATGTTAAAAAAAAAAAAATCAGGGCAAATACAGTGAAAAGGAAATAAATTGAATTTCATTAAGGAACAAAAAGTCCAGGACCCCAGCATAAAGTGAGGTTTCAGCTAAGGTTGTCAGTGGCTCTTCAGAGGTAAGCATGGTGGGGTTTTTGCTGTCCGTGAGACCTCATTACAGCACTGCACACAAAAGACCAACATTTTAAACAACTTCAGGTGTACCAAAATGGGCTGGCAACGCCGAGTATTCTCACTTTTAAAACAGGATGCTCAGCCTTTCGTTTGAGTTATCTACACATCATCAGAAATGTAGACGTCCATGGAGAAGGAGAGAGTGAGAGAAGTGTTTCAGAAAATTGACAGCTTTGTGGATGAGTTGAAAGCAGAAGCAAGATATATTAAAAATACCAGAGAGAGAGAGATGCATGGAAATACAGAGAACCTGGTGATTAAGGGTGTTTTCAATAGGCTCTGACAGTAGGCATGCTCTGAGAGTGGAGGTATTTCAAATACAGACACTTTAACGTCAGAAAGATAAACACATATCTGTAGTGACTCCCTCATTGGGTTTGACTAATTTTACCTGAGTCAACCTGCAGTCAATGAAATGATCTGTTAAGGTGGTTTCTGTGGTTATTCCACGGGCAGCCCCAACCCTCTAATTTTGCTGGTAAGAGCTGCCTTTAAGAGGTGTGCTCTGCCTTTTGTATTTGAACATCTTACAGATAAGCTTGAGGCTGGGGACATTGGGTACCAGGACTGGAGGCTCTTGTGTCTTGCCTGAAGCCTCTTTGGAAGGAGCTACTATCACAGAGCCACTTCTCTGATTAAGTAACACGAAAGAGGCAAAGCTCGTTGTTCCTTCATCTGTTAATCAATTAACTAGGCTGCTTGCACTGATGTTGGATGGTACCACCTGAGGTCTTAAAGAAGTGATGTACCTCACCTACCACAATACATTGACTCATTTTAGCGATGTTACGGGGGTAAAGCAGATGAGTTGATGACTGCAGGCAATCAGCTTACTGCCCTGAGACACCGGCTCTGATTTTCCTCCTCACACTCACTTTGCCTGCATAACAGCAAATATTAAAAGCCTATAAAAAGATTCAATCCTTTGAGAAAATCCTGCTGCATTATTTTTTGTGCTAAGCGATCACAATCAGACCATAAGACATTGTGAATTTTGCAGTTTCCAATGGACGGCATGGGGAGGATTTCCTTTCAATTTATTTTGTATTATTTTCTTTCTTTTTCATTGATCTTTTCGTAGGAGGGGGTGCCAAAAGGAGTGGTGGTTAATTTTCCTCTCTGCCCTTCTGATTTTGCTGAATGTTGATCCTTTCCTTCTCCTCTTGGTGTTAAATAAGCCACCACTGTGCTAGGAACCTCTGCCCCTCTAATTATTACTATTGCTCTTCCATGTGCACTAACAGTTGGATAGGACCAGATATGCTGCTAGCCCAGACATAGCAACGCTAAGGTAATTTTTTGGCATTTAACTTCTCCTCTTATCACTTTGTATCATTAACTCCACATTGCGGGGGGTGGAAGGAGAGTGGGATAGATGCACCTTTGCTGAAACCTAACAGCTGATTTGATTTCTGGACTGACACAATATTCCATACGATCAGAAATAATTCTGTTTGCTGGGCAAAACAGTCCTAGCACCCAAGCAAGACCCAAAACCTGTGCACTACTGAGATCCCTCGAAATCCATCAGAAAGGTGACCTTCATCTTCGGATGCTGAAGGTGGAGAGTAGTCATTGTGGGACAAGTTGGTGATAGCATGAGCAACTGCAATGCCCCTTTCTCCACTGATATGGGAGGGCAATAAGAGATATATTAACTCAAATGTAATCAGTAGGCATTCTGGCTTCTTTAATCTTTTCTTACATTTTCTTGGAGAAAAGCCAAAGTGATGGCCGTAGCTTCTGATTGTTGTTGTGTTGTTGTTACAATTGTTGTAGCAAAAAAATGCGTTACATACAGTAACAGCTATGCAGAAAAACATACTCATTCAGAGCAATTGCCTGTAATTCCTTACCCTTCGGATCCTTTCTAGAAGCCTCATGTACCACCACTCATGGTCTTGAACATCTGGATGGATTTTGGCTCAGGACATGTTAAACTCATGTGATCACTTCCAGAAGAGCGAGTTTTTAATCATTTCATGTGCACAGAGCTGCACTTTGCATACACTGTCCTGTTTCATTCTCCCTTGCAGAATTAACAAGACAGTGTTTCGAATCCAGAAAATTTAGATACAGTTGCTGGAATATTTCCACTTCCCCAGCTCAAGCAAGGTTTGCCCTATAATTATACCTAAAAGTGCTTAATTTGCACATCCTGTTTATGAAACGAATGACAAAACTGAGAATGAGAGTTATGGGCAGGCTCTCTTTTCTTCTTCAAAGAGCAGTATGATGTAGCAGCTCAGAACTTTTTAAAATGCTGATGTTCTTGACACAAGCCCACTTATTACAGTCAATAACTTTATAGTATATTATTATTTTACAGTGAGTTAAGACATTTATTGAAATTAAACAAGCAAACCCCAAATACCTGCACAATAGGCACTTTAAAAACACTTAATGGTTAACTTTTGACAGGATACTATGTTCTTGCAATTTAGAAGTAGTTAAGAGATCTTTTCCTTATTGTATATTAAAATGTTTACTCTTTACCTGAGAATTTCACGATAACATTTTACAGAACAGACTCCAGCACCATGTTCAATATTTCTCCAGAGCAGGCAATGTTTGCAGCAGCACATTACAAACATACAAAGAAGCAAAGCGGTAACTACAATCCCAGGCCAAATGTCTGTATTGAGATCTATTTCTTTGACTCCCGGAGCCTCTGGACAGTTAAAAAAAAAGAGCGGTTTTATCTGATCAGAAAATGAGAGTAATGGAAGTACTGGATGACTTTAAAAAATTGTACTATGAAAAAGTGTCTGGAAAAATAATTTCTGGGATTTTTTTTCAATGTAATTGTTGATATTGTTGATAGTACATTGACACTGAACTTTTGTGCCTGGGTTTTGGCCATTCTCCAACATTAGCAAGTATTTGTATCTCACATTTTGAGCATAAGCATATAATCATAGAATCATAGAATCATAGAATGTTTAGGGTTGGAAGGGACCACTAGTGGTCATCTAGTCCAACCCCCCTGCAGTGAGCAGGGACACCGCTAACTAGATCAGGTTGCTCAGAGCCCCATCCAACCTGGCCTTGAATGTTCCCAGGGATGGGGCCTCCACTACCTCTCTGGGCAACCTGTTCCAGTGTTTTACCACCCTCATTGTAAAAAATTTCTTCCTTACCTCTAGCCTGAACCTACCCTGTTCTAGTTTAAAACCATTTCCCCTTGTCCTAACACAGCTGGCCCTACTAAAAAGACGTTCCCCATCTTTCCTATAGGCCCCCTTTAGGTACTGGAAGGCCGCAATCAGGTCTCCCCGTAGCCTTCTTTTCTCCAGACTGAACAAGCCCAACTCTCTCAGCCTGTCCTCATAGCAGAGGGGCTCCAGCCCTCGGATCATTTTTGTAGCCCTCCTCTGGACCCGTTCCAACAGTTCCATGTCCTTCTTGTGCTGAGGGCTCCAGAGCTGGACGCAGGGCTCCAGGTGAGGTCTCACCAGAGCTGAGTAGAGGGGCAGAATCACCTCCCTCGACCTGCTGGCCACGCTTCTCCTGATGCAGCCCAGAGTACAGTTGGCCTTCTGGGCTGCCAGTGCACATTGCTGGCTCATGTCCAGCTTTTCATCCATAATCACATTGAGTTTGACTTGTAAAAGCGAATCCAGAAAAACACAGTTGTGTTTTTAAACTCACTTGTTGTGTTGGGAAAATACTGACCTTGTCAGAAATCCTTGTGGCACATAACTGACAGTAGTTTCCTGAAGAGGCCTACTGAGTAAAAAACTGGAAAAAACATCATAGAACCAGTAATAAATGCTAATATTTAGGTTTGAGAGTTGTTAAGTTTCTCACAGTTTTCTGTGCCCAGTTGTGAAAACTGTTGACATAACACTAGCCACATTGCTGGAAACTAGACACTAGGACGCTTCTCTTCCAGCATCACAAAAGTGACTTGCATGTGATATCTGTGGGTGGAAGTCCTGCTTAGCCTGTGCTTGGCTTCACTTTGGTGCCAGCTCTGCAGCTAAGTCAATACGGATTTTCATAACAGAGAGAAACTCTCTTGTGATGAGCTCTGTTTCATCACTGTGAAACGCGTGCTCTGTTTACAATGAAACATTGCAGAAGCCCCAGTCATATAAATGATAAAATAGTCTTGGCAGCTACAAGGCATCTTTAGAAATAATAAAACTGAACTGCAGAAAATTACTTCAATTAATGCTTCTCCAACATAGTGTGCTTAAATGTAAAGATATTTTACTGTATTTTAATTCCTAGTATTTTCCTTTTCCGGCCAGTAATCACAGGACTATATTATTTTCCTTAACATAAAAAAAAAAAACCAAAACCAAAACCAAAACCAAACTGGCTTTTATTTAGCTTGTATTCTTAATGTACCATTCCATACCATTGCATCACATTATACAGATGCCATACTAATCAGTTACAGCAGTGTTAGCTGTTATTAAAATGTAATAGTCTGGTATTTTAACTGTGAGATCTCCACTGTATTGCATTAATGCCCTTTGTCCTACTAATCTCATATTATTAGAGGGAAAATCAACAGGGAATTGTGAGTACGGTTTGCTAACATTTTCACATCCTATTGGTGGTGTTCTTAGTTCGTGACATTATACAGTTTTGTGTGCCTTGTGGAAATTGAAGCATCAGAAGAGAGAACAGGATGGGGAATAACCGTTCATAAATACTGTGATTAAAAAAGGAAAGAAAAAAAAAAGAATTGATAATGCAAAGCAACCTCAAAATTATCTAAATGATCTCTGAATACTTAACACATTGCTGGTTGACATTTTTGAAGTTATGTTTGTATTATGAGATGTTTGTCCTCAGGGTTTGGTGCTCACATCTGTCAAATCAGGGCCATTTCGAGGGTGGACCACTGGATAATAGATCTCCTTCTCCTCCTGCTTTGCAGTAATAGCAGCCTTCAGAGGGGTTCCTCTGGGGTCCCTCAAAATCTGGAGGATCATGATACTAGAGGTCAAGTGAGTGCCTTCAAGACTAAGTGTGGTGACCTGAGATACATAAGGGGGATCTGAAATGAGGGGTAAGTCCCATCCCTGGCAGCTGGAGGTGAAGTCAGTGGCACCTGATGCAGGTCCCCAGAGCAAGTTCAGTGCTCGTATTCAAGGTTTCTCCTGACAAGTCTGAAAGAATGAGAAGCGTAAGAGCCCAGTGCACTCAGTTTTGCTTATTAAGCACATTTCTATAGTTTTATGGCACATGCCAAGTGTTTGACTTGTGTAAGGTACAGCAGCTCTGGCAATCCTGTAGTATTATACCCATGTTTCCATGGTAGCTTGCAAGCAAATTTAGTCTTATTTCTCCTATCACCTTCCTTGGCACCAGACTGGTTTTCAGTGAGATGCTGCCACTTTGCATAATCTGGAGATGGGGCTCTGTCCCTATATGTTCATACTTATGTGCCCTGTTTGCATGAGTGGCTACAACACCTTTTTTGAAACCTACTGTGCATTGTATGTAATATTGCATTCAAGTTGGGGACCTCTTTTTCAAAATGTTTCCCTTAATAGTCATCTACATTTCAAAGGATTGGCAAATGCTGCTAGAAAATCCTGGAAATATAAAACATTTTGAATATTTCTGTCATTCTGGGGTGTGATTTAGGCATTTCTCTAATTGGTTTGTGCCACTTATTTAAAAAAATGGTAGAGTTCCTGTGGAGCCTTTTATTTGCTTTTTTCAAACGAGTACAGGTTTTGTGCCAGGAAGCTTTGAAAAGAAAACTCTAAGGCTTGGTCCTATCCTTTCTATTCTTTGGGGATTAAATAGCCTGTCTGAGAACTGTGATGATAAAGGGGTGCAGAGAGATGGGGTAACCAAAAGAGAGGTAGGGAGGAGAGGTGATTTGATTTGGGTAGAAGAAAAACTATAGAGAGGAGAAACCGAAAGGGAGAAAATGATTGATGAAAAGAGTAAGGAGAGATCCTGTGATGTGATCTCTCTTGTGGCATACATAGGAATATACCTTATCTTGAGAGCAATACATACACAGAAGATATTTATTTGTGAAGTGACTGTTGAGACAGTTTCTGAGTCTATAAGAAAGGAAATAATTGCTACATGCTCATTGCCATTAATATCTGGACAGAGCAATAGTGAAATCAGCAGTTAAATTTATCCTGAGCTGTAGCCCTCTGATATCCTCAACTTTTTTCAGTTCTGACTTAAATATATTTAATGTGTGAGGCTTTTTTTCATGAAAATTATTAAAATTGTCTCAAACCATGCAGTGAATGCTGTTATGGAAGCACAGCAATGACTTACCATACTGTCAATAAATGGAAACACCTCATTGTCCTTCAGGTAGATGTTGTTAAAGCAGAGCAACATCTGATGTTAAAGAAAGCATAGACGTTGAGGCATAGAATCATTTAGGTTGGAAAAGACCTTTAAGACCATCAAGTCCAACTGTTCATCTAACCCTGCCATCCCACCACTAAACCCTATCCCTAAGCACCTCGTCTGCCCGGCTGTTAAATCCCCCCAGGGCTGGGGACTCCACCCCTTCCCCCGG